>NW_024735753.1:0-10572 GCF_018991925.1 Homarus americanus | reverse complement strand
ATCGAGTATAACAAAGCCCCCTCATCGAGTTTAACAAAACCCCCTGATCGAGTATAAAAAAAAACCCTGGTCGAGTATAACAAAGTCCCCTGGTCGAGTATAACAAAGTCCAATGATCGAGTATAACAAAGGCCCCGAATCTAGTATAACAAAGTCCCCTGGTCGAGTATAATAAAGTCCCATGATCGAGTATAACAAAGGCCCCTGATCGAGTATAACAAAGTACCCTGATCGAGTATAACAAAGTGCCCTGATCGAGAATAACAAAGTCCCCTGATCGAGTTTAACAAAGTCCCCTTATCGAGTACAATAAAGCCCCTTATCGAGTATAACAAAGTCCCCTGATCGAGTATAACAAAGTCCCATTATCGAGTATAACAAAGGCCCCTGATCGAGTAAAACAAAGTCCCCTGATCGAGAATACTAAAGTCCCCTGGTCGAGTAAAACAAAGTCCCCTGGCCGAGTATAACAAAGTCCCCTGATCGAGAATAACAAAGTCCCCTGATCGAGTTTAACAAAGTCCCCTTATCGAGTACAATAAAGCCCCTTATCGAGTATAACAAAGTCCCCTTATCGAGTATAACAAAGGCCCCTGGTCGAGTATAACAAAGTCCTTTGGTCGAGTATAACAAAGTCCCATAATCGAGTATAACAAAGGCCCCTTATCGAATATAAGAAAGGCCCCTGGTCGAGTATAACAAAATCCCCTGATCGAATATAACAAAGTCCCCTGATCGAGTATAACAAAGTCCACTAATCAAGTATAAGAAAGGCATCTGACCGAATATAACAAAGTCCCCTGATCGAGTATGAAAATGCCCCCTGGTCGAGTATAACAAAATCCTTTTGTCGAGTGTAACAAAGTCCCATAATCGAGTATAACAAAGGCCCCTTATCGAATATAACAAAGGCCCCTGGTCGAGTATAACAAAACCCCCTGATCGAGTATGAAAAAGCCCCCTGGTCGAGTATAACAAAGCCCCCTGATCGACTATAACAAAGTCCCGTGACCGAGTATAACTAAGTGTCAGTAATCGATATAACAAAGGACCCGAATGCCGTATAACAAAGTCCCAAGATCGAGTTTAACAAATTCCCCTGATCGAGTATAACAAAGGACCCTAATGAAGTATAACAAAGTCCCCTGGTCGAGTATAACAAAGTCCCCTGATCGAGTATAACAAAGTCCCCAGATCGAGTATAACAAAGTACCGTCATCGAGTATAACAAAGCACCCTGATCGAGTATAAGAAAGGCACCTGATCGAATATAACAATGTTCCTAGTCGAGTATATACAAAGGCCCCTGATCGAGTATAACAAAGTCCCCAGATCGAGTATAATAAAGTCCCCTCATCGAGTATAAAAATGCCCCCTCATCGAGTTTAAAAAAGCCCCCTGGTTGCGTATAACAAAGTCCCTAATCAAGTATAACAAAGCCCTCTCATCGAGTAGAACAAAGCCCCCTCATCGAGCATAAAAAAGCCCCCTGGTCGAGTATAACAAAATCCCCTGGTCGAGTATAAAAAAGTCCCAAGATCGGGTATTTCAAAGGCCCCGAATCGAGTATAACAAAGCCCTCTCATCGAGTATAAGAAAGCCCCCTGCTCGAGTATAACAAAGTCTCTGATCGAGTACAACAAAGCCCTTTGATCGAGTATAACAAAGCCCCATCATCGAGTATAAAAAAGCCCCCTGGTCGAGTATAACCCAGTTCCCTGGCTGAGTGTAACAAACTCCCCTCATCGAGTATAACAAAGCCCCCTCATCGAGTTTAACAAAACCCCCTGATCGAGTATAAAAAAGCCCCCTGGTCGAGTATAACAAAGTCCCCTGGTCGAGTATAACAAAGTCCCATGATCGAGTATAACAAAGGCCCCGAATCTAGTATAACAAAGTCCCCTGGTCGAGTATAATAAAGTCCCATGATCGAGTATAACAAAGGCTCCTGATCGAGTATAACAAAGTACCCTGATCGAGTATAACAAAGTGCCCTGATCGAGAATAACAAAGTCCCCTGATCGAGTTTAACAAAGTCCCCTTATCGAGTACAATAAAGCCCCTTATCGAGTATAACAAAGTCCCCTGATCGAGTATAACAAAGTCCCATTATCGAGTATAACAAAGGCATCTGATCGAGTAAAACAAAGTCCCCTGATCGAGAATACTAAAGTCCCCTGGTCGAGTAAAACAAAGTCCCCTGGCCGAGTATAACAAAGTCCCCTGATCGAGAATACCAAAGTCCCCTGGTCGAGTTTAACAAAGTCCCCTTATCGAGTACAATAAAGCCCCTTATCGAGTATAACAAAGTCCCCTTATCGAGTATAACAAAGGCCCCTGGTCGAGTATAACAAAGTCCTTTGTTCGAGTATAACAAAATCCCATAATCGAGTATAACAAAGGCCCCTTATCGAATATAAGAAAGGCCCCTGGTCGAGTATAACAAAATCCCCTGATCGAATATAACAAAGTCCCCTGATCGAGTATAACAAAGTCCACTAATCGAGTATAAGAAAGGCACCTGACCGAATATAACAAAGTCCCCTGATCGAGTATGAAAAAGCCCCCTGGTCGAGTATAACAAAGTCCTTTTGTCGAGTGTAACAAAGTCCCATAATCGAGTATAACAAAGGCCCCTTATCGAATATAACAAAGGCCCCTGGTCGAGTATAACAAAGTCCCCTTATCGAGTATAACTAAGTGTCTCTTATCGATATAACAAAGGACCCTAATGCCGTATAACAAAGTCGCCAGATCGAGTATAACAAAGTCCCCTGATCGAGTATAACAAAGGACCCTAATGGAGTATAAGAAAGTCCCCTGGTCGAGTATAACAAAGTCCCCTGATCGAGTATAACAAAGTCCCCAGATCGAGTATAACAAAGTACCGTCATCGAGTATAACAAAGCCCCTGATCGAGTATATGAAATGCAACTGATCGAATATAACAATGTTCCTAGTCGAGTATATACAAAGGCCCCTGATCGAGTATAACAAAGTCCCCAGATCGAGTATAACAAGGTCCCCTCATCGAGTATAACAATGCCCCCTCATCGAGTATAAAAAAGCCCCCTAGTTGCGTATAACAAAGTCCCTGATCAAGTATAACAAAGCCCTCTCATCGAGTAGAACAAAGCCCCCTCATCGAGCATAAAAAAGCCCCCTGGTCGAGTATAATAAAATCCCCTGGTCGAGTATAACAAAGTCCCAAGATCGAGTATTTCAAAGGCCCCGAATCGAGTATAACAAAGGCCACTGGTCGAAAATAACAATGTCCCCTGATCAAGTATAATAAAGTCCCTGATCGAGTATAACAAAGTCCCAAGATCGAGTATAACAAAGCCCCCAGATCGAGTATATCACAGTTCGCTGATCGATTACAACAAATTCA
This sequence comes from Homarus americanus, assembly GCF_018991925.1. Taxonomy (NCBI): domain Eukaryota; kingdom Metazoa; phylum Arthropoda; class Malacostraca; order Decapoda; family Nephropidae; genus Homarus; species Homarus americanus. Next base: position 7,181 of record NW_024735753.1, on the reverse strand, counting down.
CCTGATCGGTTATAGCAAAGTCCCCTGAACGAGTATAACAAAGTCCCCTGATCGAGTATAACAAAGTCCCCTGGTGGTCTATAACAAAGTCCCCTGATTGAGCATACGAAAGACCCCTCATCGAGTTTAACAAAACCCCCTGATCGAGTATAAAAAAGTCCCCTGATCGGGTATACTAAAGTCCCCTGATCGAGTATAACAAAGTCAGAAGATCGATTATAACAAAGCCCCCGATCGAGTATAACAATGTTTGCTGATCAAGTATAACAAAGCCCCCGATCGAGTATAACAATGTTTGCTGATCAAGTATAACAAAGCCCCCTGATCGAGAATAAAAAAGTCCCCTGGTCGAGTAAAACAAAGTCCCCTGTTCGAGTATAACAAAGCCCTCTCATCGAGTTTAACAAAACCCCCTGATCGAGTATAAAAAAGCCTCCTGGTCAAGTATAACAACTCCCATGGTCGAGTATAACAAAGTCCCATGATCGAGTATAACAAAGGCCCCTTATCGAGTATAACAAAGTCCCTGATCAAGTATAACAAAGTCCCCTGGTGGTATATAACAAAGTCCCCTGATCGAGTATAACAAAGTACCCTGATCGAGTATATCAAAGTGCACTAATCGAGTATAAGAAAGGCACCTTACCGAATATAAAATAGTCACGAGTCCAGTAAAACAAACACCCCTGATTGAGTATAACAAAGCCCCCTGATCGAGTATAACAATGTCCCCTGATCGAGTATAACAAGTCCCTGATCGTGTATAACAATGTCCCTGATCGAGTATAACAAAGTCCCCTGATCGAGTAAAACATAACATGTATAACGGTCCCCTGATCGAGTATAAAAAAGTCCCCTGATCGAGTAAAACATACACCCCTGGTCAAGTATAACGAAGTCCCTAATCGAGTATAACAAAGCCCCCTGATCGAGTATAACAAAGGACCCTAATGGAGTAAAACATAGTCCCACGATCGAGTATAACAAAGTCCTCTGATCGAGTATACCAAACTCCCCTGATCGAGTATACTAAAGTCCCCTGGTCGAGTGAAACAAAGTCCCCTGGCCGAGTATAACAAAGTCCCCTGATCGAGTATAACAAAGCCCCCTCGTCGAGTTTAACAAAACCCCCTTATCGAGTATAACAAAGGCCCCTGGTCGAGTATAACAAAGTCCTTTGGACGAGTATAACAAAATCCCATAATCGAGTATAACAAAGGCCCCTTATCGAATATAACAAAGGCCCCTGGTCGAGTATAACAAAGTCCCCTGATCGAGTATAAAAAGCCCCCTCATCGAGTATAAAAAAGCCCCCTGCTCGAGTATAACAAAGTCTCTGATCGAGTACAACAAAGCGCTTTGATCGAGTATAACAAAGCGCCATCATCGAGTATAAAAAAGCCCCCTGGTCGATTATAACACAGTTCCCTGGCCGAGTATAACAAAGTCCCCTCATCGAGTATAACAAAGCCCCCTCATCGAGTTTAACAAAAGCCCACCTGATCGAGAAAGCGTAGTAAAAAAGCCCCATCAGTCGAGTATAACAAAGTCCCCTGGTCGAGTATAACAAAGTCCCATGATCGAGTATAACAAAGGCCCCGAATCTAGTATAACAAAGTCCCCTGGTCGAGTATAATAAAGTCCCATGATCGTGTAAAACAAAGGCCCCTGATCGAGTATAACAAAGTACCCTGATCGAGTATAACAAAGTGCCCTGATCGATAACAAAGTCCCCTGATCGAGTTTAACAAAGTCCCCTTATCGAGTACAATAAAGCCCCTTATCGAGTATAACAAAGTCCCCTGATCGAGTATAACAAAGTTCCATTATCGAGTATAACAAAGGCCCCTGATCGAGTAAAACAAAATCCCCTGATCGACAATACTAAAGTCCCCTGGTCGAGTAAAACAAAGTCCCCAGGCCGAGTATAACAAAGTCCCCTGATCGAGTATAACAAAGCCCCCTCATCGAGTTTAACAAAACCCCCTGATCGAGTATAAATAAGGCCCCTGGTCGAGTATAACAAAGTCCCCAGGTCGAGTATAACAAAGTCCAATGATCGAGTATAGCACAGGCCCCCTATCGAGTATAACAAAGGCCTCTGGTCGAGTATAACAAAGTCCTTTGGTCGAGTATAACACAGTCCCCTGATCGAGTATAACAAAGTCCACTAATCGAGTATAAGAAAGGAACCTGACCGAATATAACAAAGTCCCCTGATAAAGTATGAAAAAGCCCCCTGCTCGAGTATAACAAAAAGAATCCTTTTTGTCAGAGTATAACAAAGTCCATAATCGCGAGTATAACAAAGGCCCCTTATCGAATATAACAAAGGCCCCTGGTCGAGTATAACAAAACCCCCTGATCGAGTATGAAAAAGCCCCCTGGTCAAGTATAACAAAGCCCCCTGATCGAGTATAACAAAGTCCCCTGATCGAGTATAACTAAGTGTCCCTAATCGATATAACAAAGGACCCTAATGCCGTATAACAAAGTCCCAAGATCGTGTATAACAAAGTCCCCTGTTCGAGTATAACAAAGGACCCTAATGGAGTATAACAAAGTCCCCTGGTAGAGTATAACAAAGTACCCTGTTTGAGTATAACAAAGTCCCCAGATCGAGTATAACAAAGTCCCGTCATCGAGTATAACAAAGCCCCCTAATCGAGTATAAGAAAGGCACCTGATCGAATATAACAATGTTCCTAGTCGAGTATATACAAAGTCCCCTGATCGAGTATAACAAAGTCCCCAGATCGAGTATAACAAAGTCCCCTCATCGAGTATAACACTGCTCCCTCATCGAGTATAAAAAAGCCCCCTGGTTGCGTATAACAAAGTCCCAGATCAAGTATAAAAAAGTCCCCTCATCGAGTAGAACAAAGCCCCCTCATCGAGCATAAAAAAGCCCCCTGGTCGAGTATAACAAAATCCCCTGGTCGAGTATAACAAAGTCTCAAGATCGAGTATTTCAAATGCCCCGAATCGAGTATAACAAAGGCCACTGGTCGAAAATAACAAAGTCCCCTAATCGAGTATAATAAAGTCCCAAGATCGAGTATAACAAAGCCCCCAGATCGAGTATAACAAAGTAAGCTGATCGATTACAACAAAGTCACCTGATCGGTTATAGCAAAGTCCCCTGAACGAGTATACTAAAGTCCCCTGATCGAGTATAACAATGTCCCATGATCGAGTATAACAAAGGCCCCTTTTCGAGTATAACAAAGTCCCCTGATCGAGTATAACAAAGTCCCCTGATCGAGTAAAACAAACACCCTTGATCGAGTTTAACAAAACCCCCTGATCGAGTATAAAGAAGCCCCCTCTTCGAGTTAAACAAAGTCCTTTGGTCGAGTATAACAAAGTCCCAAGATCGAGTATAACAAAGCCCCCAGATCGAGTATAACAAAGTAAGCTGATCGATTACAACAAAGTCACCTGATCGGTTATAGCAAAGTCCCCTGAACGAGTATACTAAAGTCCCCTGATCGAGTATAACAAAGTCACAAGATCGAGTATAACAAAGCCCCCCGACCGAGTATAACAATGTCCCATGATCGAGTATATCAAAGGCCCCTTTTCGAGTATAACAAAGTCCCCTGATCGAGTATAACAAAGTCTCCTGATCGAGTAAAACAAACACCCTTGATCGAGTTTAACAAAACCCCCTGATCGAGTATAAAGAAGCCCCCTCTTCGAGTTTAACAAAGTCCTTTGGTCGAGTATAACAAAGTCCCATGATCGAGTATAACAAAGGCCCCTTATCGAGTATAACAAAGGCCCTGGTCGAGTATAACAAAGCCCCCTCATCGAGTTTAAAAAAAACCCTGATCGAGTATAAAAAAGCCCCCTGGTCGAGTATAACAAAGTCCCCTGGTCGAGTATACCAAAGTCCCATAATCGAGTATAACAAAGACCCCTTATCGAGTATAACAAAAGCCCCTGGTCGAGTATAACAAAATCCCCTGATCGAGTACAACAAAGTCCCCTTATCGAGTAAAAATAAGTGCCCTAATCGAGCATAACTAAGTCCCCTGATCGGGTATAACAAAGGACCCTAATGGAGTATAACAAAGTCCCAAGATTGAGTATAACAAAGTCCTCTGATCGAGTATAACAAAGTCCCCTGATCGAACATAACTAAGAACCCGTCATCGAGTATAAAAAAGCCCCCTGATCGAGTATAAGAAAGGCACCTGATCGAATATAACACTGTTCCTAGTCGAGTATATACAAAGTCACCAGATCGAGTATAACAAAGTCCCCTGATCGAGTATAACAAAGTGCCCTGGTCGAGTATAATAAAGTCGCATGATCAAGTATAACAAAGTCCCCAGATCGAGTATAACTAAGTCCCCTGATCGAGTATAACAAAGGCCCCTAATGGCGTATAACAAAGTCCCATGATCGCGTATAACAAATTCTCCTGATCGAGTATAACAAAGTCCCCTGATCGAGTATAACAAAGTACCCTGATCGAGTATAACAAAGTGCCCTGATCGAGAATAACAAAGTCCCCTGATCGAGTATAACAAAGTCCACTAATCGAGTATAAGAAAGGCACCTGACCGAATATAACAAAGTCACGAGTCGAGTAAAACAAACACCCCTGATTGAGTATAACATAGCCCGCTCATCGAGTATAACAAAGTCCCCTGATCGAGTATAACAAAATCCCCTGATCGAGTATATACAAAGTCCCCAGATCGAGTATAACAAAGACCCCAGATCGAGTATAACAAAGTCCCCTGATCGAGTATAACAAACCCCCTCATCGAGTATAAAAAAGCCCCCTGGTCGAGTATAACACAGTCCGCAGATCGAGTACAAAAAAGTCACCTTATCGAGAATAACAAAGTCCCCTGATCGCGTCTAACAAAGGCCCCTGATCGGGTATACCAAAGAACATGATCGAGTATAAAAAAGTCCCCTGATCGAGTATAACAAAGTCCCCTGATCGAGTATAACAAAGTCCCCTGGTCGTATATAACAAAGTCCCCTGATCGAGTATAACAAAGTACCCTGATCGAGTATAACATAGTCACGAGTCGAGTATAAGAAAGGCACCTGACCGAATATAACATAGTCACGAGTCGAGTAAAACAAACATCCCTGATTGAGTATAACAAAGCCCACTGATCGAGTATAACAAAGTCCCCTGATCGAGTATAACAAAATCCCCTGATCGCGTATAAAAAAGTCCCCTGATCGAGTATAACAAAGTCCCCTGATCGAGTAAAACATACACCCCTGGTCAAGTATAACAAAGTCCCCTGATCGAGTATAACTAAGTGCTCTAATCGAGCATAACTAAGTCCCCTGATCGAGTATAACAAAGGACCCTAATGGAGTGTAACATAGTCCCAAGATCGAGTATAACAAAGTCCACTGATCGAGTATAACAAAGTCCCCTATCGAACATAACAATGTCCCGTAATCGAGTATAACAAAGCCCCCTGATCGAGTATAAGAAAGGCACCTGATCGAATATAACAATGTCCCTAGTCGAGTATATACAAAGTCCCCAGATCGAGTATAACAAAGTCCCCAGATCGAGTATAACAAAGTCCCCTGATCGAGTTTAACAAACCCCCTCATCGAGTATAAAAACCCCCCTGGTCGAAAGGCAACAGCGACCCTAATGGCGAGTAACAAAGTCCCAAGATCGCGATAACAAAGTCTCCTGATCGAGTATAACAAAGTCCCTGATCGAGTATGCTAACAAAGTACCCTGATGGCGGAACAAAGTGCTCCGGATCGAGAATAATAACAAAGTCCTATGATCGAGTTTAACAAAGTCTCCTTATTTCCAGTGCCAATAAAGCTCCTGATCGAGTAGAACAAGTCCTCGATCGAGTATAACAAAGTCCCATTATCGAGTATAAATAAAGGCCCTGATCGAGTATAACAAAATCCCCTGATCGAGTATACTAAGGTCCCCTGGTCGAGTGAAACAAAGTCCCCTGGCCGAGTATAACACAGTCCCCTGATCGAGTATAACAAAGCCCCCTCATCGAGTTTAACAAAACCCCCTGATCGAGTATAAATAAGGCCCCTGGTCGAGTATAACAAAGTCCCCTGGTCGAGTATAACAAAGTCCCATGATCGAGTATAACACAGGCCCCTTATCTAGTATAACAAAGGCCCCTGGTCGAGTATACCAAAGTCCTTTGGACGAGTATAACAAAGTCCTTTGGATGAGTATAACAAAGTCCCATAATCGAGTATAACAAAGGCCCGTTATCGAATACAACAAAGGCCCCTGGTCGAGTATAACAAAATCCCCTGATCGAGTATAACAAAGTCCCCTGACCGAGTATAACAAAGACCCCTTATCGAGTACAATAAAGCCCCTTATCGAGTATAACAAAGTCCCCTGATCGAGTATAACAAAGTCCCATGATCGAGTATAACAAAGGCCCCGAATCTAGTATAACAAAGTCCCCTGGTCGAGTATAATAAAGTCCCATGATCGAGTATAACAAAGGCCTCTGATCGAGTATTACAAAGTACCCTGATCGAGTATAACAAAGTGCCCTGATCGAGAATAACAAAGTCCCCTAATCGAGTTTAACAAAGTCCCCTTATCGAGTACAATAAAGCCCCTTATCTAGTATAACAAAGTCCACTGATCGAGTATAACAAAATCCCATTATCGGGTATAACAAAGGCCCCTGATCGAGTAAAACAAAGTCCCCTGATCGAGAATACTAAAGTCCCCTGGTCGAGTAAAACAAAGTCCCCTGGCCGAGTATAACAAAGTCCCCTGATCGAGTATAACAAAGCCCCCTCATCGAGTTTAACAAAAACCCCTGATCGAGTATAAATAAGGCCCCTGGTCGAGTATAACAAAGTCCCCTGGTCGAGTATAACAAAGTCCCATGATCGAGTATAACACAGGCCCCTTATCGAGTATAACTAAGTCCCCTGATCGAGTATACCAAAGGACCCTAATGGCGTATAACAAAGTCCCAAGATCGCGTATAACAAGTCTCCTGATCGAGTATAACAAAGTCCCCTGATCGAGAATACTAAAGTGCCCTGGTCGAGTAAAACAAAGTCCCCTGGCCGAGTATAACAAAGTCCCCTGATCGAGTTTAACAAAGTCCCATTATCGAGTACAATAAAGCCCCTTATCGAGTATAACAAAGTCCCCTGATCGAGTATAACAAAGTCCC
>NW_024735752.1:0-12291 GCF_018991925.1 Homarus americanus | reverse complement strand
CACATTCAAAATTGAAAGAGAAATAAATGAATCCCTTCCATTTCTTGATATGCTTATCATGAGAAATGGCCAAAACTATAAATTTAAGGTATATAGAAAGCCCACACAGGTAGACAGTTTCATTCACTTTTTATCCAATCACCTTGAGTCTACCAAAATGTCAGTTTTTTCTGCTATGTTCCTAAGATGTCTGCGTATTTGTGACTCTGAATTTATTGACGACGAATTTAAACACATTCGTTCTATTGCACAGAAACTTGGGTACCCTTCTGTGTTTGTTGATCGTTGCTTTAAAAGGGCTAAAAATCCTTTCATTCCTCTGTAACCAGACAAGTTCCTACACTTAAGAATATTTTGACTCTGCCCTATCGTGATGAATTTGTCCCTTTAGTTCGGTCCCTCAAGCTTCTAAATATTAATGTTGTTTTTAAGTATGACTCAACCATTACCAATATGTTAATAAGGAATAGCCCAAGTTTGAATGTAAATGGAAGTGTTTATTGTATTCCATGTAGCCAATGTAATTGTAATTATGTAGGTCAGACAGGAAAAACACTGCAGCTCAGAATCAAACAACATAAGTATATTATCAGAACTGCATCTGAAAGCAGTGCCTTGTTCGTTCATGTTAGAACAATAATCACCCCATTGCTTGGAAAAAGGCTTAGTTATTCAAATCATCTTGTGTCACAGAAAGATTTCTGTTGAAGTGGTTTGATTACGAATTAAAATCATTGAAACCTTAGTGATGGTCAGTTCAAAAAATGATAATATGTCATATAAATTTATTTGTCAGTATCAAGGTTAAAATTGCTGGAAAACCTTTGATCTGATGGCGACAGTTATTTTAGGGTCCTTTTTCGACTGACCTGTTCAGTCACGTCACTGCCTCTTAAGCCCCACGGTTGTGTTGGTGGGATTAGGATGTCATTACGCGACTCTGACCTGGCGTTTTAGGCCACCCATTGCTCTCTGTCCATGTAATCTAGTTGCCTCTGAAGATGTCTTGAATAAAGACGAAAGCTAAGGTGCTCCGTTGTTTCCATTTTCCCGTGTGATTTTATCAAGATTTATCTTATCCACGTTTTCATTGTGGATTTACATGAAATATGGAACTTACACGTCTCTCTTACGCTGTGTCCTTAATCTGTCAACAACATCCTCATCTTCGCCCCATCTACCGTAACTACAAGAAGAGTTTGCTGAAGGCTCAGTCTCAAAAACAAGTTGAAGTTTTTGAAAGATTGCAGAGATGATAAAATTGTTCCCAAGTCCTGTCTTCCAAGTAGACTAAGAAATCTGGACAATCAAGCATTCTCTGAGTTGGATAAGGTGTTGCTAGATTCCCTTATCAAGAGTTCAAGTGATAGTGTGAAATTAGCCTTCAAGCACAGTGCTCAGTGTAAAATACTTATGCAAAACAGTGTTTGTGTTGATAAGTGGCACATCATTCGTGATTTTGTATATCAACTTCTTAGTGAAACTGACAAAGCCCAAAAAAGAAGGTTAAATGCCAAATTAAATGCTCTGTTTGACGAGAGTTACTGGACCATATTGAGTGATCCAAATTTGTTCATAAACTTATCATCTTATGATCTACAGACAAATGAGAAACTTGTTCTTGGTTTTGGTAGGAAGTTTTCTATCACTCAACGGTGCGTTAATCCGCTTACTATTGCTAAAGGTTTAATCAACCTGGAAAAGATGAAGTCGTCTGATGTTACAAATGAAGATATTTCCATAGCTAAAGGTTGTATACATAGTGTTTTAAATAAGAAATTTTCTTCAAACATTCCAAAAAGATTTGAAACAGCCTTGATAAACTTGAAAAGAAATAAGAATATCAATATTACCAAGGCTGATAAGTCTAATGCTATTGTTATCTTGGATAAAAGTGACTACAATGATAAGATGAATTCATTACTTAGTGATGAAAGCACGTATTGTGAGCTTACGAAAGATCCCCTGGAAAATATTAATAAGTTATCTAATTCCAAAATGAAGATGTTATTGAAAAAGAACCCCGATCTCACTAAACAGCTCTCTCAAATCAATCCCACTTTACCTTATATGTATGGATTGATCAAAACACACAAGCTTAATAATCCATTACGTCCCATCGTGAGTTCTGTGGGTTCTGTTACTTACAAATTATCCAAGTGGCTGGTAAAGATGATATCCCCTCTTACAGGCCAAATATCTAATTCACATATACGCAATAGCAGTGATTTAATTGATAAACTCAAGAAACACAACGAACCTTGCGAATTAATAAGTTTTGATGTAAATTCACTGTTCACTAGAGTACCTGTGAAAGACTTACTTTCATTTCTTAAAGATAAATTACAACTGCTAGATTTAACTATTGAACATGATACTTTCCTGAAATTTATAGAGTTATGCGTAACTGACAATGTGTTTAGTGCAAATGGGAAGTTCTACAAGCAAGTATTTGGCATGAGCATGGGTAATTGTCTTTCTGCTCCTCTAGCCTGTATCTATATGGAGTTTTTTGAGTCTAGATTACTCCCCAATGTAGTGGACTGTATTCCTCCTTGGTATAGATATGTAGATGATGTTCTTTGTCTTTGGCCTAAAAACAGTGACCCAATGGAATTTTTAGACAAGCTTAATAATATTGTCCCTAGTATCACATTCAAAATTGAAAGAGAAATAAGTGAATCCCTTCCATTTCTTGATATGCTTATCATGAGAAATGGCCAAAACTATAAATTTAAGGTATATAGAAAGCCCACACAGGTAGACAGTTTCATTCACTTTTTATCCAATCACCTTGAGTCTACCACAATGTCAGTTTTTTCTGCTATGTTCCTACGATGTCTGCGTATTTGTGACTCTGAATTTATTGACGATGAATTTAAACACATTCGTTCTATTGCACAGAAACTTGGGTACCCTTCTGTGTTTGTTGATCGTTGCTTTAAAAGGGCTAAAAAATCCTTTCATTCCTCTCTAACCAGTCAAGTTCCTACACTTAAGAATATTTTGACTCTGCCCTATCGTGATGAATTTGTCCCGTTAGTTCGGTCCCTCAAGCTTCTAAATATTAATGTTGTTTTCAAGTATGACTCAACCATTACTAATATGTTAATAAGGAATAGCCCAAGTTTGAATGTAAATGGAAGTGTTTATTGTATTCCATGTAGCCAATGTAATTGTAATTATGTAGGTCAGACAGGAAAAACACTGCAGCTCAGAATCAAACAACATAAGTATAATATCAGAACTGCATCTGAAAACAGTGCCTTGTTCGTTCATGTTAGGAATAATAATCACCCCATTGCTTGGGAAAAAAGCTTAGAAGTATTCAAATCATCTTGTGTCACAGAAAGACTTCTGGTTGAAGCTAGTTTGATTAAGGAATTAAAATCAATAAACCTTAGTGATGGTCAGTTCAAAACTGACAATATGTTACATAAATTTATTTGTCAGTGGCCCAAGGTTAAAAATGCTTTGAAAACCTTTGATCTTGATGTATGACAGTTATTTTGTGGGTCCCTTTTTTCTGACCTGACCTGTCTAGTCACGTCACCACCCTTCTCTTAAGCTCCTCTATGGTTGTGTTGGTGTGGGGATTAGTGGATGTCATCATTATGACCTGACCTCATGTTTTTAGGTCACCCTGTATATTTAAGCCTCTCTCTGTCCATGTAATCTAGTTGCCTCTGAAGATGTCTTGAATAAAGACGAAAGCTAAGGTACTCCGTTGTTTCCATTTACCCGTGTGATTTTATCAAGATATATATATATATATATATATATATATATATATATATATATATATATATATATATATATATATATATATATATATATATATATATATATATATATATATATATATATATATATATCAGATTGATGTACAATTTTTTTTTATGTACTGTATAACATAAAAACAAAGTGAGTTACAGTCTGCCCTTAACATAAGCGGGGGTTAGGTATCAGAGACACCCGTGAATGTTAAAAATCCGTGTACTTTTGCTGCCCCCCTAAAAAAACCCTGGCCCCCCCATGTCCTTATTTACCGTGTATACCTGTGTGTAGTTCGAGTTTTTAAGACCAAATTATTTGGCAAAAAATTGGAGGTCGACCTCTAAACGGGTAATAGTTTCGTTAGGTTGAAAAATATTTACCAGTAACTACCAGTAAACAATGGAAACGACGTACCAACGCACCACCAGCTGTGAGTGTCGGTACAGTTGCCAGGGCAGATCTCTTGCGTCATCATAGCAAGCCCAAAGTAACCAAATGCATGGTATGGTATGCACAGGACGATGTAAAACATAAAGTATTAATTTTTTAAAGTTTATTTATAGATACTGTACATAAATTTTTTTTCATTACATTTGAAACATCAATCTTTGTTAATTAAATTTGAAACAAAAGAAAACTACGATACAGTATTTCTAAATACCTGGTATTTTCATTAAAATATTACATCACAAGTATATTTTACCTTAACTGTGACTGAATGAATATAGGTATTCTCAGAAATAAATATGGAAATATAATATTTTTGCTGGAATGACGTACATATTACAGTGGAAAGACGAAAACAATGACTTTCACTTTCTTTCGTTATTCAAAAGATTTTACCGTAATCGCTGAATTTGTTTCAGTTAAAAACTGTTGTACAGGTTGTACCTCTCTAGTCCGGCAACCTCGGGACCTGACCGGTGCCGGACCATGGAAATTCACCCTTTTCCTTGATAGATAGTGACTTGTGCTTATGCCTGGAAGCACTAGCACCACTTTCTCTGCATCATGGTCTCTTTGAAGATTATATATGCTAATGTCGATAGTATTTCACCATGAGTTTTAAATTTAATCGACGGACAGAACACAAAAATTAATAAATAAAAATTTTGACGACGGAAACTTGAATTTCGACGGGTTTGAACGGCCCGCCAACGTGCAGACGACGTGCATAATCGTGTAAACAGCGTCATTTCTCTTATGTACAAAAGATTCATTATTGTTTATTACTGAATGTCTTTTTTATTGAATTAATGTTTGTGTGTGCAAAATGAGCAATACAATTCATTAATAATACGTAGAATATTAAAACACACGAGGAAATGACACAGCATTGTTTTCGTTGATTACAAAACCAGTGACTGACTGGTTCTACATATAAAACTGAAGAAAATAAGACTTTGGTTGTAGCTGTAGTAAAATTAATATGGTTGTTTTAAGTAATGTTATTTAATGTTAATAAATGGAACAATAGAAGTAGCTAACGATAATGGTAAAGCAGTGAGAGATCAAGATATGTAAGTGCTCATGACACGTAAGAAAAATATATCACACATTTTTATATGGAGAAGGAGCAAATAATTTATTTACTGTCTATATTTTAATTAATGTTTCTGAATTTGTTTTATTGAATTAATGCAATGGAAAAATTAACAACAATTTATTAATAATACGTGAATATTAGAGGATATTTAGACGTCGTCAGTATTGTTTATGTTAAAGCTTACGAAACCAGTGACTGATTGGTTCTACATATAAAACTGAAGAAAATAAGACCCTGATTTTAGCTGTAGTAAAATTAATGTAAAAAAATTAATATGGTTGTTTGAAGTACCTGAAATGTTATTTAATGTTAATAAACGGAACAATATAAGTAGCTAACCATTAATGGTAAAAAAAAGTGAGACTGCGTGTATGTAAGTGCACACATGTGAAAACATATCGTCATTAGTCTACATAAGAATATGAAAGCAACACTTATTTACTGCTCATATATATTGAAGGGTTAAATGTTGTACTCTGTATAGACAAGCAGAGAGAGAGAGAGAGAGAGAAATAACTGCCGATGTAAATAACTAATTGGCCTGCCGCTTTTTAAGGGATTAGCCTGATTCGCATAGGTCACTGACCTACATTGGGGCCTGAGGGCGTTTAATATCTGTAATAATAATAATAATTCAGATAAGGAAAAAAAAAGCTGCCTATCTACCTCTTGGACAAACTAAAATCGTTCCGGACCACGGGAGTTTCCGGACCACAGAATGCCGGACTAGAGAGGTACAACCTGTACTCAAACTGTATTACAAGAATATTCTATCCTATCATTAGCCTTATAATCCCACAACTGAAAACCATTCGAAAAGCGATTATGGTAACATCTTTTGAACGAAAGAAAGAGAAAGTCATTGCTTTCGTCACAATTTTATCCCACTTTCCACTGTAATACATACATCATTTCAGCAAAAATTTCCATGTTCTCAGAAATAAATGGTAGTTTTGTTGAAACGTAATGTACAGTATTTAATGTTAAAATGCAAAAATAGCTATAAAAACAATTAATACACCCATAATGTACTGGCTGGCATCTCCACTCGTCCCTGCTCCCGCGTCCAAGGTCACCACTCCTCCCAACTCGCTCCCTCCTCCACCTCCTCACCGTCACTACAGCCGACAACAAACACAAATGTTTTGTGAATAACTGCAACTCTACTTCCTATGTACAGTACTGAACTGTACTGTGCTGTGCATTTTTACAAACAATAAACATGGCAAGAAAAGCTATTAAAAAAAAAGAGATAAAATTTCACTTTACTGTACCGTACCTATCCTCGGCGACAGGACGGGGGTCATCGTCACTCAATTCCATAACGGGTGGTGAAGTGGGGGCGACGGTGGATTCAGCTGCTTCCTCACTGCCGCCAGTGATTGATGGTGTTAAATCTCTCCTTCGGTGATCAAAGAACATGGTGATGGGGAGTTGTCGTCTCTTTCTTTTCATTTCTTCCATGATGTTTTTGTATGGAGCAAAAACGTCATCCATCCCTCGCATGAATTTCAAGGCACGCACCATGGAGGGGTCCACACTATAGGCCAGGTTTTTCAGTGCCTCAATATTCCTGGTCATCTCCCCCAATTTCTCCAGCGTTATTTCTTGGTGCTCTTCCTCTTCCTCATCCTCTTTCCCTTTCGCTTCCTCTTCCTCTTCCTTGCCTGAGTCTACTAACTCTTGTAGATCCTCCTCGGTCAGCTCAGTGTCGTGCTCTTCAATTAGCTCCTTAATCTCGTCCTCTGCCATGTCTTGGAAGCCTTCAGCAGCTACTTTCCTTGACAGTGCCAGGGTCTTTCTGAATATTTTCATTAAAATCCATCAAAATCATTTTCCTTGTCATCGTCTTAAGCACCAAACAGCTCCTCCCAGTCTTCTCCTTGAACAGGGCTAGAGGGTACGTGTTTTTCGAATCGTTTTCAATTAAAAAAATGTTACAGCATATGTATATTTTACCTAAACTGTGCCTGAATGAATATATTCTCAGAAACAAATAGTAGTTTTGCTGAAACGTGATGTATTTCAATGTAACATAGGATAAAATACATGACGAAAACAAAAGACTTTACCTAACCTTCCGATGTTCAAGAGATGTTACTCGTTTTTTTAATAGTTTTCGGTTAAAATACTGTTATATTACAATGATATTCTATTCATACTGTGCTTGATAACTACATTCACGGAAATGTAATATTTTTGCTGAAATGACGTACGTATTACAGTGGAAAGTAGGATAAAATCGTGACGAAAGCAATGACTTTCGCTTTCTTTCGTTCAAAGGATGTTACCGTAATCGCTTTTCGAACGGTTTTCAGTTAAAAAAACTGTTGCATCACAAGTGAATTAGGATTGAATATTATTGTAATACAACAGTTTTTTAACTGAAAACCATTCGAAAAGCGATTACGGTAACATCTTTTGAACGAAAGAAAGCGAAAGTCATTGCTTTCGTCACTTTCCACTGTAATACGTACGTCATTTCAGCAAAATATTACATTTCCATATTCTCAGAAATAAATAGTAGTTTTGCTGAAACGTAATGCATTTCAATGTAAATTAGGATAAACTACATGAAAACAAATGACTTTACCTAAGCTTCCGATGTTCAAGATATGTAACTCGTTTTTTTTTGTAGTTTTCGGTTAAAATACTCTTATATTAGTGATATTCTATTCATACTGTGCTTGATATAATACAGTCACGGAAATGTAATATTTTTGCAACTACAATGCTGATGTCAACACAAGCATGGTTACAGCGAGACTGACTGAGTGAGGGAGAGCTATGCGTGTGTGTGTGAGGTTGCGGGAGGGGGCGGTGTCCCGTGTTCGGTGCCACCCGCGAGTTGAATGGCGAGCGATTTGAATGTACTTCAATGACTTCAATGTTGAATGTACTTCAATTACTTCAATGTACAGAATATTCCTTCGGTGGGGCAATCCGCGTATTTGCAAATCCGTGAATGCTAAACCCGCGTATGTGAAGGGCCGACTGTATATTGTATTTATTTATCACTCTTCTAGTACTGAATTTTTTAGACTATATATATATATATAAATATAATATATATATATTTATATATATACCTGTATACGTATATATATATACATACCGTATATATATATATATATATATATATATATATATATATATATATATATATATATATATATATATATATATATATATATATATATATATATATATATATATATATCATGTAAATCCACAATGAAAACGTGGATAAGATAAATCTTGATAAAATCACACGGGAAAATGGAAACAACGGAGTACCTTAGCTTTCGTCTTTATTCAAGACATCTTCAGAGGCAACTGGGTTACATGGACAGAGAGAGGCTTAAATATACAGGGTGACCTAAAAATATAAGGTCAGGTCATAATGATGACATCCACTAATCCGCACACCAACACACACGTAGAGGAGCTTAAGAGAAGGGTGGTGACGTGACTAGACAGGTCAGGTCAGAAAAAAGGGGACCCACAAAATAATTATCATACATCAAGATCAAAGGTTTTCAAAGCATTTTTAACCTTGGGCCACTGACAAATAAATTTATGTAACATATTATCAGTTTTGAACTGACCATCACTAAGGTTTATTGATTTTAATTCCTTAATCAAACTAGCTTCAACCAGAAGTCTTTCTGTGACACAAGATGATTTGAATACTTCCAAGCTTTTTTTCCCAAGCAATGGGGTGATTATTATTCCTAACATGAACGAACAAGGCACTGCTTTCAGATGCAGTTCTGATATTATACTTATGTTGTTTGATTCTGAGCTGCAGTGTTTTTCCTGTCTGACCTACATAATTACAATTACATTTGCTACATGGAATACAATAAACACTTCCATTTACATTCAAACTTGGGCTATTCCTTATTAACATATTGGTAATGGTTGAGTCATACGTTGAAAACAACATTAATATTTAGAAGCTTCTGGGACCGAACTAACGGGACAAATTCATTACGATAGGGCAGAGTCAAAATATTCTTAAGTGTAGGAACTTGTCTGGTTTGAGAGGAATATATATATATATATATATATATATATATATATATATATATATATATATATATATATATATACGTATATATATATATACGTATATATATATATATACATACGTATATATATATATATATATCTCATGTAAATCGTAGGAACACCTTTGATCTTGATGTATGACAGTTATTTTGTGGGTCCCTTTTTTCTGACCTGACCTGTCTAGTCACGTCACCACCCTTCTCTTAAGCTCCTCTACGGTTGTGTTGGTGTGGGGATTAGTGGATGTCATCATTATGACCTGACCTCATGTTTTTAGGTCACCCTGTATATTTAAGCCTCTCTCTGTCCATGTAATCTAGTTGCCTCTGAAGATGTCTTGAATAAAGACGAAAGCTAAGGTACTCCGTTGTTTCCATTTTCCCGTGTGATTTTATCAAGAAATATATATATATATATATATATATATATATATATATATATATATATATATATATATATATATATATATATATATATATATATATATATATATATATATATATGCAAATAAATCACTGTAGGTGCGCGTGATCCAGGTATATACTGATAACCAGAAGGAAAAAGAAAACACGAAGTTCCCAAGCGCTTTCGTGTATATCACATCTTCAGGGGTGAGGATAGTCTGTACTCACCCCTGAAGATGTGAATTACACGAAAGCGCTTGGGAACTTCGTGTTTTCTTTTTCCTTGTGGTTATCAGAATATATATATATATATATATATATATATATATATATATATATATATATATATATATATATATATATATATATATATATATATATATATACACAGTATTACCCCGCCTAACGCGGTTTCACTTAACGTGTTTTATCATATACGCGGTGCCTTGCCAGAGCTGAACTTTCACTTAACACGGATTTTTTCCACATATACGCGGTGAGTGTCCGGCTCGAGACGCTATTTTTAGATTTGCCTCACCCCCCACCCTGCCTGACTGCCTGTTTTAGCTCATAAAATTCATACAAATTGCCCGGTCAGAATATAATTCACATTGCTGGAATTCTTATAATTTGGTGATCATTTTGAATATAAACATCATATATTTTGCATCAGACATACAAATTTTAGATAAAAATTTTTCTCAGAGTAACTATGTTATCTTTTGTGCAAAATATATGACATTTATATTCAAAATATACCTGGTTTTACAAGGAATCCAGCAATGTCAATTATATTATCCTAACTTTAGTTTGAGGTATTATTTATTACAAAAAGTTAAGTATTCTGGTTTTCCCACACATCTCCTTGGGACGGTTGGTGGGGGGTGGGGGGGGGAGGGAGGGACCGACCGACCATCTGTTACCCCGTGAAGAATATATATTTTTTTTTATTAACTGAAGATATTTGTTTTAGCTCATAAAATTCATACAAATTACCCGGTCTGAATATAATTTACATTGCTGGAATTCTTATAATTTGATGATCATTTTGAATATAAACATCATATATTTTGCATTAGACATACAATTTTAGATAAAAATTTTTCTCAGAGTAACTATGTTATCTTTTGTGCAAAATATATGACATTTATATTCAAAATATTCCTGGTCTTACAAGGAATCCAGCAATGTCAATTATATTATCCTAACTTTAATCTGAGGTATTATTTAATACTAAATGTTAAAAACTCTTGAAGGGAGGATTGGTGGGGGGTGGGAGGGAGGGTTGGGACTGACCGCGCGGTTGGAAGAGGGGGGGAGGCAAGGTGGGGTACTTTGATTGACAGATAGTGTCCTGAAGATTATTTTTTTTTTCATTAACTGAAGATATTTGTTTTAGCTCATAAAATTCATACAAATTACCCGGTCAGAATATAATTTACATTGCTGGAATTCTTATAATTTGGTGATCATTTTGAATATAAACATCATATATTTTGCATTAAACATAAAAATTTTAGATAAAAATTTTTCTCTAGGTAACTATGTTATCTTTTGTGCAAAATATATGACATTTATATTCAAAATATTCCTGGTCTTACAAGGAATCCAGCAATGTCAATTGTATTATCCTAACTTTAGTTTGAGGTATTATTTATTAAAATTTAGTGGTTTTCCCCCAAAAATTTCTCAGAGAGGGAAGAGCCGGCAGTGTAGTGTGAGAAGAGGGGGAGGGAGTTGAGTCCATTATTTGAATGGACATTAACTTGGCGACTGTATTTCTCTATTTCTCTTAAGTATTAATTGTGTGTATGTACCATCATAAAATTAAGATGTTATTTTTACTACAACATAGGTATGTGCCTTCAAAAAGTGGAGTTTGGGGGTAGGGCCGGTTTCTATTGGAATTAATCCCATATGTTCTGTTGTTCACTTAACGCGGATTTCACTTAACACGGGACCCTCTGGGTTCTATTGACCGCGTTAAGTGGGGTACAACTGTGTATATATATATATATATATATATATATATATATATATATATATATATATATATATATATATATATATATATATATATATATATATATATATATATATATGTACCGTATATCTCGGCCTACAAGACGGAATTTGAACAAAAAAAAAATCAGCCCAAAGTTAGGGGGTCGTCTTAAGCACTAGAGATAAAATTCTTACCTCTTAAATATTACGGTTTAGCGTGTCAAGAGTGGTGATGGAAACATGGTAAACCACTGACAAGGTCCTACCACTAATTATTTTATACTGATACTTACGTTTGGGAAGCTGGATTAAAATGAAGATTACCGGTATATTAAAATAATAAAAATGTATTATAAACCTGTCTAACATACCGTAAAACAACAATATACCCCGGTAATAAACACAGTTGCTATCATCACCCCTTCCCCATTTGCCAGTGACAAGAAAGGGAAAGTGACCTTGACTGTGACCGCCTGTGGCTATTTT
>NW_024735751.1:0-25930 GCF_018991925.1 Homarus americanus | reverse complement strand
GATACATGTACACTTAACAGGACAGATACAAGTCCACTTAAGATGACAGATACAGGTACACTTAACAAGACAGATACAAGTACACTTAACAGGACAGATGCAAGTACACTTAACAGGACAGATACAAGTACACTTAACAGGGTAGATATAGGTACACTTAACAGGACAGATACGAGTACACTTAAGAGGACAGATACAAGTACACTTAACAGGACAGATACGAGTACACTTAAGAGGACAGATACAAGTACACTTAACAGGACAGATACAAGTACACTTAACAGGACAGATGCAAGTACACTTAACAGGACAGATGCAATTACACTTAACAGGACAGATACAAGTACACTTAACAGGACAGATACGAGTACACTTAAGAGGACAGATACAAGTACACTTAAGAGGACAGATACAAGTAAACTTAACAGGACAGATACAAGTACACTTAACAGGACAGATACGAGTACACTTAAGAGGACAGATACGAGTATACTTAAGAGGACAGATACAAGTACACTTAACAGGACAGATACGAGTACACTTAAGAGGACAGATACAAGTACACTTAAGAGGACAGATACAAGTACACTTAACAGGACAGATACGAGTACACTTAAGAGGACAGATACGAGTACACTTAAGAGGACAGATACAAGTACACTTAACAGGACAGATACGAGTACACTTAAGAGGACAGATACAAGTACACTTAAGAGGACAGATACAAGTACACTTAAGAGGACAGATACAAGTACACTTAACAGGACAGATACGAGTACACTTAAGAGGACAGATACAAGTACACTTAACAGGTCAGATACAAGTACACTTAACAGGGCAGATACGAGTACACTTAAGAGGACAGATACAAGTACACTTTGAATCCTGAGCATGTTTATTCTTTAAGAGACTACTGGACAGCCACTGGTCAAACTGGGAAATAAATCAAATGAATTGCTTTATAAGTCCGGGTAATTATAATTACCTATGTTGATCTACTGTATAGGCGGCGGGAACATGTAATGGTCTAGTGAGTTTTGTTTGGTACCTGTTGTTAATGATTTCTCTCTTCTCTT
This sequence comes from Homarus americanus, assembly GCF_018991925.1. Classification (NCBI taxonomy): domain Eukaryota; kingdom Metazoa; phylum Arthropoda; class Malacostraca; order Decapoda; family Nephropidae; genus Homarus; species Homarus americanus. Next base: position 24,854 of record NW_024735751.1, on the reverse strand, counting down.
CTCAATGGTATTACACGTATACAGTTATACAGTAATAACAGTCGACGTCAGCTGTTCTCCGCCATTGTCCGCGTGACGTCACTGCGTCGTGTGAGAATAATTATTGTAATCACAGTTCCGGAAGAGTCCATAACACGGCACGTCACTTAACTGGTTCTGTAGTTAGGGTTTTTTATATGATATCTCCGGCAAACGGTTTAGTTCATATATCCGGCAAATGTTTTAGTTCATATATCCGGCAAATGTTTTAGTTCATATATCCGGCAAATGTTTTAGTTCATATCTCCGGCAAATGGTTTAGTTCATATATCCGGCAAATGTTTTAGTTCATATATCCGGCAAATGTTTTAGTTCATATATCCGGCAGACGGTTTAGTTTATATATCCGGCAAACGTTTTAGTTCATATATCCGGCAAATGTTTTCGTTCATATATCCGGCAAATATTTTAGTTCATATATCCGGCAAATGTTTTAGTTCATATATCCGGCAAATGTTTTAGTTCATATATCCGGCACATGTTTTAGTTCATATATCCGGCAGACGGTTTAGTTTATATATCCGGCAAACGTTTTAGTTCATATATCCGGCAAATGTTTTCGTTCATATATCCGGCAAATATTTTAGTTCATATATCCGGCACATGTTTTAGTTCATATATCCGGCAAACGGTTTAGTTCATATATCCGGCAAATGTTTTAGTTCATATATCCAGCAAAATGTTTTAGTTCATATATCCGGCAAATATTTTAGTTCATATATCCGGCAAATATTTTAGTTCATATATCCGGCAAATGTTTTAGTTCATATATCCGGCAGACGGTTTAGTTCATATATCCGGCAAACGTTTTAGTTCTGGTATACGTTACGTATTTTTTCATTTTTATTAATACCTTTACATGATGATGATGATGAATGGTGATAATGATGATGACCTTTAAATATGATAACGACTTAACTTTAACTGTAATAATAACATATAAATACTGGTTTAAAAATAATATAATTAGTCAGCAGTAAATTTAACACCACTGACCCAAGCTTACATAAACACACCTGATTTACCAATTTGTTAAGTTCACAATAAATGGGTATTTTACACTCAAAAGTTTATAGCCAATTACGTTTTAATGAATGATTGCATTTTTGTGTGTCAAAGGCGACCGTACGTCTGGCGAAGGAGTTTTATGACTGTGAGGAGAAGGCCAAACGCTGCTCATTACCAGTACTGGCAGTGTGTTTTATGGTAGACCCCTGACTGTGCCTTGGGTGCACCGACGACACCAGCCGATCACACACACATTTACTTACTTACTCACTCCACCGACAGACTATTACTTCGTCGATAGATTCTCACATATATTCTTAACGTAATTAGTGAAGGTCGGCTGGTCTCCACACTCCCTCCCCTTCCCCGTGTCCACTGCGGCCACCACACACGTAGCCAAAGATCCATTTACAAGCTCCTTACACGTGTGTGTGCGCCCCACCCACCATTCTCCGGACACACACACATTACATCCTGTCCTCGGATGGGCGTGTGACTTGTGGCAGGTGTCGTCGCCCTTACCTTACGACCCAAGACAATGTTTCTTACCTACCACTGTGTCGTACATTACTGCTGTCTTCCCTGCTGGCGGGGCACGTAGGTCGACCATCACACATAATGTTTACTTACAAAATACACAATAGTTTCCACCATTCAGGATGATGCAATAACTAACCTCTTGAGGATTTTTAGCTTTAATTATCGTCCTTCGAATGTTATTGTTTAAACCAACGTCCTTAAAGATTTATAGCTTAAACCATCGTTAAAGGTTATAACAGCTGGGTTAAGTTCCCTGTCATCATCTTTTAGGATTTGGTTTGACATTAGAAATAACCATTATTCCCGTCTTTATATACAGCATTAACCCTAGGCCACATAATCCACCGTCTTGGCCACTAGTCTTGTTCATCATAGTTTAATACCGTCTCTTCACTATCCCGAGTTCAGACCAGTATCATCTGCATATCGAATATTTGATACTACTTTACCATTAACTTTTAGTCCTTCATCGTTTCTTATAACTTTTCTCATTATAAATTTTTGATCGGTGATTATGCAGTCCTGGAGATAGCACGCAGCCCTTACTAACTCCTTCCGAGGGTTAGGTTAGTTAAGGTTAAGTTAGGTTTTATTAATTAAGTAGATGATGATGATGTTAGGTTGTGTTAGGGATCTCTTGAAGACTAGGTTAGGTTAGGTTAGCTTAAATTGGGTTAGATTGGGTTAGATTAGGTTTTAATTAGGCTAGGTTGAAACAAGGGATGGCTCCTTAACTTTATGATATCCGGTTAATGTTAGGATAAGTGTTATAAAGATAGGGCAGGTTAATGTTTGGTTTGGTTTGGTTAGGTTAGGTTTGCGTTATGTTAGGTTACATTAGTTTAATGTTAGGTTAACTTAATGGACTAGGTGGCGAAACTGCGAATCATCCCCCTCCCCCCCTCCCTCCCTCCCCACTCCACCTGCTGTTTGATAATTTTGATAAACGACCAAACAGGCAGACAGACAGAGATAAATACACGAATAAATATATAATGAAATGGACATACACTTAGACAGATGAATATATCAAATAGACAGACAGACACAAGACCCCCCAGGTTGGTATGTCATGGTCCTTCAGTGTGTGGTGATAAATGGCTCGGGTCTTGTGTGTTCGTGGGTCTGCGGGTCTCTCAATTTTCTAAAAGTTATTATTACTTTTTCTTCGTCAGTAATGTATAGGAGTGATGCTCAAGGTTCCTTTATTAACGGTGGGTCTCTCTCTCTCTCTCTCTCTCTCTCTCTCTCTCTCTCTCATATGATAAAAAACTGATCGACTTGTACCTGTGGTTCTTGTTTGTGTTTTAATTGTTAATTTAATACAACTTTTTATCTTATTTCTAATTTCTACTGTTGTTCCAGCCACATGTTGTATTGTTAATAATAATAATAATAATACGGTAATAATAATAATAAAAATAATGATGACAATAATAATTGAGACGATTATTATTAAAATATGGAGGCAGGAGGAGTAAGAGGGAAGGAATGATGATAGTTGAGAAGATGACAATAGTAGTGATAATGCTGGTTGTGGTAGTGATGGTAATATTATACACGTAACAATAATAGTTGCCCTTCGTGTACGAGGATGGCCGGCCCTAGGGCCACCTAGGCGTGAATTTGTTTAAGGTGTTAGAATCTGTCGCCAACACCACAACCACACCCTAAGTTAACGAGTTGTATGACCCAGTTTCAATGAATAGTCCGAGAAGACCAGACAACTCGGCAACTGCACTGGCTAACCATTATTCCAGAATAAGATCCGCAAATCGATTAACATCCAGGTTCCCATTTACTGGTAAATAGAAAGTCAAATGACGTAAAAAAAAAATGCTCATAGTTTCATTCTGTCCAGGAATCGAACAAGGGTCCACTCGCTTGCAAGGCGAGCATGCTGACTATTACACCACAGGTTGCCAAAATTACGTTTAATAATATTTTTTTTTTTTTCGTGCTGGTCAAGCCCCGACCAGAGGTTAGCTAGACCCCCGGACAACTCTTTCGGAGCTTGACCATCACGTGGTATTGGTATTATTATCTGGACTTGATTATATGTTACAAACTCACTTGTGAGTTTTCAATGTTGGGTGTAAACGGGACTGCCCAGTATGGGCCAATAGGCCCGCTGCAGTTTCCTCCATTCTTATGTTCTTATATACTGTATGTTACGCTAAATAGGGATAATTGGCCATTAGTGATAACTTCTATGTATTTCTCTTTTCTGGAAGCTTTTGACTGGCCATAAACGATCCTGTAGATCATAAATATACATATAAATGAATACCTTCTTGCATAATGTAACCTGACCAGACCTAACGTAACTTAACCTAATGTAGCCTAACCTAACCTAACATAACCTAACGTAATCTAGCCTTCTTCTTCTTCTTCTTGTTCTTCTTGTTCTTGTTGTCCTCCTCCTCCTCCTCCTCCGCCTCCTCTGCTTTATATCATCATCAACTAAATTAAAATTCAAACGCCTTAACCTAACACACTGTGACCCTGGGTTGGAGAGGGGGGATGGGGGAGGGCGGGGGAAGACTCACCTAAATCACCCAGCAGGCGCTTTGTTACACCCAACAAGTGCGTGGGGGCAGTTTTCTCGCCAGATCTAGACCAGTGGGCAGTGTTAACCCCCAAAGGTCACCGAGGCAAGAGTGACCTTTGGGAAGTTTTGGGATTATAAATAGTGTTGTAGGAGGTGGTGGTGGAGGTGGTAGGTTAGTGAAGTCCTTGGTGGTGGTGGTTTGTTGAAGAGGGTCTGTTTTTTTATTGTTTTTATGTTTGATTGTTTTCATGTATGTATGTTTGTTTTATTGTTTGTTTGTTTTGTTTTATTCTTCGTTTGTTCGTTTTATTGTTTGTTTGTTTGATTGTTTGTTTGTTTTATTGTTTGTTGGTATGTTTGTTTGTTTTATTGTTTTTATGTTTGTTTTTTAGAATGATGTTTTTGTGGTGTCATTATTGTTTTTGTTGTGTTGTTGCTTGCTTGTTTGTTTGTGATGTGTTGTTTGTTTGTGGTTGGTGTGTGTGTGTGTGAGAGAGAGAGAGAGAGAGAGAGAGAGAGAGAGAGAGAGAGAGAGTATCAACACATACCATATATTTACCAACAACTTTGTCATAACGTAACAGTGAGCCAGGGACTCTCTCTCTCTCTCTCTCTCTCTCTCTCTCTCATGATAAAAAACTGATCGACTTGTACCTGTGGTTCTTGTTTGTGTTTTAATTGTTAATTTAATACAACTTTTTATCTTATTTCTATTTTCTACTGTTGTTCCAGCCACATGTTGTATTGTTAATAATAATAATAATAATAATAATAATAATAATACGGTATTTATAATAATAAAAATAATGATGATGATAATAATAATAATTGAGACGATAATTATTAAAATATGGAGGCAGGAGGAGGAAGAGGGAAGGAATGATGATAGTTGAGAAGATGACAATGGTAGTGATAATGCTGGTTGTGGTAGTGATGGTAATATTACACACGTAACAATAATGGTTGCCCTTCGTGTACGAGGATGGCCGGCTCTAGAGCAACCTAGGCGTGAATTTGTTTAAGGTGTTAGAATCTGTCGCCAACACCACAACCACACCCTAAGTTAACGAGTTGTATGACCCAGTTTCAATGAATAGTCTGAGAAGACCGGACAACTCGGCAACTGCACTGGCTAACCATTATTCCTGAATAAGATCCGCAAATCGATTGCCATCCAGGTTCCCATTTCCTGGTAAATAGAAAGCCAAATGGCGTAAAAAAAATGCTCATAGTTTCACTCTGTCCGGGAATCGAACACGGGTCCACTCGCTTGCAAGACGAGCATACTGACTATTACACCACAGGTTGCCAAAATCACGTTTAGTAAAAATAATTTTTTTTTTTTCGTGCTGGTCAAGCCCCGACCAGAGGTTAGCTAGACCCCCGGACAACTCTTTCGGAGCTTGACCAGCACGTGGTATTGGTATTGTTATCTCGACTTGATTATATGTTACAAATTCACTTGTGAGTTTTGCAATGTTTTGTTTTGTATAATATTTACTTATTCTAAGCTAAATGTTAACAAATAAATGACTTAAATAATACGAAAACAAACAAATAACAGCGGAACTCCACCTAATATATACTGTATGTTACACTAAATAGGGATAATTGGCCATTAGTGATAACTTCTATGTATTTATCTTTTCTGGAAGCTTTTGACTGGCCATAAACGATCCTGTAGATCATAAATATACATATAAATGAATACCTTCATGCATAATGTAACCTGACCAGACCTAACGTAACTTAACCTAATCTAGCCTAACCTAACCTAACGTAACCTAACGTAACCTAACGAAATCTTCTTCTTCTTCTCCTTCCCTGCATTATTTCATTTTCAACCCAATTAAAATTCGAACGCCTTAACTTTACACACCGTGGTCCTGGGTTGTGGGTGGAGAGGGGGGATGGGGGAGGGCGGGGGGAGACTTCTATGTTTGTCTTTGATACCCCCAAAATGTTCTACACTACTGAGGGTACACACAAACACTTATTATCTTGAAATAGGTTCTTATTCTCGTAAGGGAGATATACAGAGGAACAAAGAAACTGGCTTCCACACCATAAGGACTAGTGATCTCAACTACCTGTATCACTCCGCGCTGGCATGTACAGATACCAGCATTCACAAGCTGAATACATAATATGTAAATATGATAATTCACATACATAACATGGTGCATAATAAATGGAAATATTTCATAGGATTAATACATGTTCTGTAATACTTTACTATACATAATTAATAGAGTAATATAAGAATACACAGCTTAAGGTACTACTTCGTGTCCATATTATACACCTCCCTCCCCCCTATACGCTCATAGTTTCATCTTGAGCGGACCTTTTGTTTCTGAGCCGCTCGGACCTGCGGAGTACCGGGGCAGAAACACAAGGTGGGGACGGATTTACTGTAAAGACATCACATTAGGGGACTCAACTGGGGAAGGGTCAACACTAGGCAGCTCCACAGGTCGGAGGAAACGACGGTTCCTCAACCATACTCTACCACTCGGAAGACGCACTTGGTAGTCCCTGGACCGGCCAATTCCCATGACAACCCCAACCTTGTCCCAGCGGTGAGATACCTGATCTTGAATCCTGACCTGCTGGCCGATACTCAACCTGGGAAGGGGGCGGGCATGACAGTCGTACCGAGCAGCGACATCTGCGGCTCGTTCTGCTGCACGGCGGTCATATTCTTCAGTCTTGGCTTGCCATTCTTGAGAAAATGACTTCGGGTGGGCAGGAACACAAGACCTGAGATGATATCCACATAGAACCTGGGCTGTGGAGCGTCCGGTGAAGTTCGGAGTGTTGCGTTACTCTAACAAACCTCGATCGAAGTCCTCGCAGTCGATATTTCCTGAGGGTGACACCCTAAGGATCAGGTGTTTAACAGTCTTGACTGCGGCTTCAGCGTGTCCATTCGCCTGGGGGTAGTGGGGCGAGGTCACGACATGACTGACTCCCCAACGGTCCATGAAGTCCTGGAACTCGTGGCTGGTGAACTGGGGTCCACCATCAGTCCTGAGGCGGAGGGGAACACCAACTTCTCCGAAGTAATGTCTGAAATTCCGGATGGTAGCAGTAGCCGTTGTATCACTACCACAGGGGACGACAACAGGCCATCCAGACAATCGGTCGGCAATGACGAGGAAGGACTTCCCTGCCACTGCAAAGAAGTCGGTCGACACAGACTCGAAGGGTCTTGAAGGGTTATCGTCGCACATTAAAGGTTCCTGTTGCTGGCTGGGTTGCAGAATCTGGCACGGCTCACAGGCACGGACGGTACTTGCAATGTCCGAATCGATTCCGGGCCAAAATACAGTCTGCTTAGCCCGTCGCTTGGTGGCCTCCATTCCTCGATGGCAGTCGTGAAGGCGGGTCAAGGTACGGCGGCGTAGGGCAGCAGGAATGACTACTCGTGGACCATACAAGACGAGGTCTCCGTCACAATAGAGGTCCTCTCGTATCTTCCAGTACGGGAGTAGCGATTCATGAAGGTCGTATCGGTTAGATGGAAATCCCTGGGACACACAGTCGACGAGCCGGATATAGGAAGGGTCGGCCCGGGCTGCGGTGCGGAGATCTTCAAGGGTCTTGTCTGCATCCGGTGCTGTAGACTCTTCTGATGTGAAGACGGCCTTCAATGAGACTACTGACTTGAGGGATGCGGCAGCTGTAGAACACAACATCTCGTCCTCTGGGGTGGGGCGACTGACAGGGGCGCGGGACAGGGCATCCGGGATGCACATTAGCTTACCGGCACGCCACACAGCCGTGAAGAGATAAGGCGAGAGCTTCTCTTTCAAACGTTGAAGGCGAGGATTCTCTACTGCAACCAAAGAGTAGTGATTGATAATAGGTACAAGAGGGCGATGATCCGTGAAGAGGGTGAAGTGCTGAAGTCCTATCAGGTAGAAGCGGCACTTCGCCATCGCCCAGACAACAGCCAACATCTCCAGCTCAATCGTGGCATATCGGGTCTCAGCGTCCGTCAGGAACCGGGATCCAAACTGAATTAAGCGGAGTTGTCCACCGCCATGGTCCTGCAGAAGGGCGTAATCAACGCCGTAGAGTCTGGAGGTGTCAGTCTGGAGGACGGTGGGTACGGCTGGGTCGTAACAGGCGAGGACAGGTGGACTTAAGAGGGCTTGCTTGTCTCGCTGGAAGGCCTCTTGATGATCTGGGGTCCACAGGAATGTCCTCCTGGGGCTCAGCAGGGGGCGTAACGGCTGGGCTGCGGCGGAGATGTCAGGTGAAAATTCAGCCAGCTGATTGACCAGACCCAAAAAAGAACGGAGGTCTGTCAGGTTGGCAGGGGTTGGAAAATCTCTGATTCCACTTAATTTCTCCGGGTCTGCTGAGAGAGTGTACCCACAGAAGATCACTGATGGTGCGGCGACTACAAACTTGTCAGCGTTGAGGGTAATCCCTTACTTTCGACATCTGGTGAGAACTTCATATATTCGGGAGAGGTGGGCACAGTAGTCTTCGTCATGGAGTAAAATATCATCAACCACCTTGACACAATTCGTGACTCCTTGAAGGGCCGCGTCACCACGTTGACAGAATGCATCGCCCGTAGCGGCAAATCCCATGGGGCCTCTGCAATACTGATATCTTCCATATGGTGTGATGAATGTAGTCAAATGCTGGTCTTCTTCGGCCAACTCGATCTGCCAATAACCACATAAGGCGTCCATCGTTGTAAAAAAAACTTCGCCTTCGGGTCCACATTTCGAACAGCTGCGAAGGGTGTGGGTGAAGGGTGGGCTGGACGGGAAACTTGCTGGTTACGTTTTGACACATCGGTGGTGATCCGTACTCCACCACGAGGTTTGGCGACGGGGACGAGAGGGTGGCACCAAGGTGAAGGTTCGTCTCCGGCCGGCTTGATGATTTCCTGAGCAACCATGGAGTCAAGCTCTTGTCTAACTAGCTCCTTGTAGGCGTGAGGAATCAAACGAGGGGTGTGGATGGCAAAAGGTGTGGCACCATCCTTAAGATGAATCTTCATAGGTGGACCCACCATCGGCTTGAGTGGTGTAGATCCCAAAGATTTCTTCGTAACCAACACGTCAGCAAACTCCTTGAGAAGGTAAGCTCTTGCATCAGAAGGGGACGTGTTTGTAGAGATAGGGAGTTCCTTCAACCTGTTGACATGGGTGACCTTTAAAATAGGTTTGGGGAATTCCTTGGAAATAATGGCCAACTCTTGACAAGGGCCATATGATAAAAGCGGAGTCGGGATCCCATCATGAACATCAATCCGGGCTGAGCAAGACTGCTTACCAAAGGTAAGAGTAGCTGTCTGACCGCCGCCAATTATTTGTTGTCGTTATGGGGTCTACAAAAACAGCGGCCAGATCAGAACTGTTGTCTAATTGCGGTAATAATTCAATCTTCATCTCTACATATTTGGTTTGATAACAAGAATAATGATTAAAGCAGTGTCAAGGTAACTGGTTCAGGGTGTGTGTGTGTGTGTGTGTGTGTGTGTGTGTGTGTGTGTGTGTGTGTATTACATAGTGTGCAGCTTATTAGTCAAACACACACACACACACAGGACCTCTTTACACTATAACCACCACCACACCACAACCATACCAAAACCACCCCCACACCGCCACTCCACCACACCATAACCACTACTATACCACAACCACCACCACACCACAACCACCTCACAACCACCACCACACCATAACCACTACTATACCACAACCACTACACAACAAATACCACCACATAAATACTACCACTACACCACAACCACCACTACACGACAACCACCACCACACCATAACCACAGTCACACCACAACCACCACACAACAAATACCACCACATAAATACTACCACTACACCACAACCACCACTACACCACAAACACCACCACACTACATCCACCACATAACCACCACCACACCATAACCACCGTCACACCACAACCACCACACAACAAATACCACCACATAAATACTACCACTACACTACAACCACCTCACAACCACCACCACACCATAACCACCACCACACCACAACCACCACACAACAAATACCACCACATAAATACTACCACTACACCACAACCACCACTACACGACAACCACCACCACACCACAACTACCACTACACCACACACACTAGATAATGAGGCAACTTTTTGCCCGAGTCGATAGTCTGTGATGTGTACGACTTTTAATTGTTGACATTTTAAGTGTTTATGTTGTATCACTCACACCACATACTGCCAGTGAGACGCTCTCGTGTTTAATAAATGGTTGCCCCTCGTGTAACGAGGATGGCCGGCCCAAGGGTCACCTAGGCCTGAATTTGTTTAAGGAGCGTGTCAAGGAATAGTGCGAGAAGACCTGCCAATTCGCCAACTGCACTGGCGAACCATTACCCCGGAATACGATTAGTAAATCTATTAACAATCAGGTTCCCAATTACTACTGGGTAGACAGAGGCAAATGCTTAAAGAACCTTGTCCATAGTTTAACCATGCCGGGGATCGAACCCAGGTCCGCTCTCTTGCGAGGCGAGCTTGCTTGACCATTACACCACAGATACGAACACGTACGGCTCACCTGAAGATTAGTCCCTGCAGTTTATTTTACCCTAAGATTAACCTCTAACACTTTTTTGGGGGAGATTAAGTTAGGTTGGGTTTGTTTAGATTAGATTAGGTTAGGTTAGATTATAATTAGGGTGGTTAATCTTAAGGTGAAATAGCTGGACTAATCTTCGTTGATCCCATACAGTCAAGTTAACAAAATGCAAGCTGTATGGGATTAGATTTAACTATTAATCTATGTACTGTTACCAAACATAACATAATGTAACGTAACGTTACGTAATGTAACGTAACGTTACGTAATGTAACGTAACGTTACGTAATGTAACGTAACGTAACGTAATTTATAATAGAATAATATAAAAAATTTAAAACTTAAAACTCATGAAAAAATACAGCAAACGAAAAAGAAAAATGATTTATCGATGTATTATTATTATTATTATTATTATTATTATTATTATTATTATTATTATTATTATTATTATTATTAGTATTATTATTATTATTATTATTATTATTATTATTATTAAGCCCTAGTACATCGAATATTGTTAAGCCACCAAAGAATTACTAAAAATTTCGTTTTTTCCTTCACCACTCAGTTTGAGTGTTCAGCCCCGCCCACTGACTACCGACCAGCCGCCATCATATTAATAACTTTCATTTTGTTTTAATTTAGTATTATTTCATAATAGATAAAAGCGTAAATCGGTTGTGATATCTGCTATTATAAATTAATTAACGAATTTATATATTGTTACGTAGTACTATCTTATATATCGGTTCGGTAATATTAGAAAAGTGGGATCTTTTTTAAGCGGAGTTTAAATGGCTGCCGGTGGACGTGTTGTTGTCAACTAGGGAAAGGATTTAAAGTGTAAGTTAACATGAACAACAGTGCCTTAGCGTGTGACTAAAAAGGATTAAAGTTTTTATGAGAATGCCAAGAAGAGACGACAGTGCTCTGATATACAGTAGAGTTTAGACTAAAAATGGTTGAAAAACTTAGGAAAAGAATAGTCATCTGGGCTCTGATTCGGTAGTTTGGGTAGAGCAAAGTAATCATTCCTCCTTTTAATTAGAAATGAACAGTACAAAATAAATGGAATGTTTTCTATCAGCGGTTCAGAAACAGTTGCATTCCAAATAACAAGATGTATATAAAAAACTGCCGACAAAGCGGTGCTCTTTAAGGGAAGATAATGCACCAAGTCTGTAAGAGAAAGTTCACCTGACCATGACATCAGCCCGCAGTGTCTACCTCCTAACGCCCCTGGTATGTTATAGTCAATGAATCAAGGGATCATTGCACATTTGAAGAAGCTTAACACGCCAAAGCCTCTTAATGGCATGTTAAATGTTGGTGAAGGTGGTGATCTCGACGCTGCACGAGGCTTCTGGATAAATTACAATATTTATCACACCATCACTGAACCCCGAGTCCTAGCCAGACGTTACACAAGCTACAGGTAATAGTGTTGTGGTGCAAACTATGGCCTTCAGTGGTAAATGAGTTAGAGGTTCACTGATTCAACTGTAGAAATCAAGTATCCTTGAAATAGTAAAATTGTTCCAGGGTTTGATGTCATGGACACCCAGGACCTAGATAATAAGCATTGTGAAGTGTAAGAATCACATACAGCAGAGTTAGTTCACCCAGTTGTGGATGTGTTTTCCTAACTTTGCTGTTGGGGAAGTAAAGGTGGTCGAGTGTAGTATTGGTCACATTACCTTGTATACCTACAAAAAGCTTAACTCTCACCATGTTGTATCCATACTGACCTTAACAACTCGCCAGGCTTATGTGATCCACATTCACAAGAGAAGTAATTTTTCCCTGCCTTCGAACTGACTGACGAGGACACTAACCTGGCAAGGGGATTATAGGCACAAACCCACTTTAAGAGAAGTAAAAAACATGAATGACAAGTCTCTCGAGTCACTGAGGACCTGACCACCCACCACCAGCACCACTTAGTCATACCGTAAGTGCAAACAGTCATTAGTGCATATTTTTGGCAACGATGTGTTTTTGGGCGCGGCCTTAATGACGACAGACAAAACGAACCAATTAAACCAAACCTAAAGATCTTGAGATATTTTAAAGTTGAATTTGGTTGGGTGGTTTTGCTTATCGTCATTATCAGTTTAGTCATGATTAGACCAGAACCTACAATGGATAAATTCAAACAGTGATGGATAAATTCAAACAGCAAGCATTTTTTAGCAGAATTTCATATTCCAGGATATAACCTATTTAAATTTGACAGAGTAGGAAGGAGAGGTGGCGGTGTAGCAGTGTATGTCAGGGTGTCATTAAAAAGCTGCAATAAATCAAACATTAAAACAAATAGCGACAATGAAAGTATTTGGGTAGAGATTGGTGAGGGCAGTGAATCCGTAGTCATTGGTGTTATATATAGACCACCTAATTTGAGTAGGAACGATGGTAAATTGCTATGGGAGGAAATAAAGAAGGCATCTGATAGAAACAATGTATGTATTCTTGGCGATTTCAACTTTTCAGGCATAGATTGGAAAAATCAACTTAGCGATAATGAATCTGAAGATTTTCTAGAAGTAGTACAAGATAGTTTTGTATATCAATTCATAAACTCGCCCACTAGAGGAAATAATATCCTCGATTTAGTTCTCAGTAATAATGAAAATCTAGTAAAAGATGTTGAGATTGGAGACGAACTAGGGAACAGTGATCATAAAGCCATATATTTTAACATATGGGATGGCAGGAAGAAGGAAAATTCGGCCTTGATCCCGGATTTTAGGAAGGCTAATTACGGTAGCTTAAGGACAGACCTAAGGGATGACCCTATGGTCAAAAGATTAATCCCCCCCACACCTCCGGAAACTGTCAACTTAGGACGGGATAACCCCGAATTTAATTTAGCAGCTACTTATGAACAATTTATTGCGACAATCAATAATGCCCAAAATAAACACATCCCTTAAAGAAAATTCAGATCGATACGGAACCAACCAAAATGGATGAATAATAGACTCTTAGATCTTCTAGGGAAAAAGAAAGGAGTATATAGAAAAGTTAAGAAAGGCGAAAATCACTTACCTCAGAACCTAACAAGACAGGTAAAAGCAGAAATTAGGAAAGCAAAGAGAAATTATGAAATCAAGGTAGCAAACGAATCGAAAAATAACCCCAAAGCTTTTTATCAACTGTATAAATCAAAGGTTAGAGATACAATAGGTCCCCTTAAAACTACGACAGGAGAAATGACTGATGATGAGTTAGAAATGTGTAGTACGTTAAATAGTCATTTTCGCTCCGTATTCACAAATGAAAACTAACACAGTTTCCAGGAAGTTCACCAAGGTATATAGCGACAGTATAGAAATATGTTGATGAATATCAATATTACTATTAACGATATTAACCCCAAAGTAATTAACAAACTGGAAGCCTCATAATCGCCTGGTCAGACGAGGTATATGCTAGAATATTAAAGAATGTGAAGTTGGAGTAATCCATTAGCAGTTTTATTTAATAAGTCATTAGAATCGGGCCTATTGATAAATTCAAGTGACTTTGAACACCTTCAAAGAGATCTGAATAACTTACATAGTGGTCAATGGAGCTGGCAAATGAGTTTTAATACTGATAAATGCAAGGTACACTACAGATAGGAAGACGAATACAAACGTTAAGTATAAACTAGGTAACACGGAAATAGAAACTCAGTTTGTGAAAAAGATCTGGGTGTATTTGTTAGCGACTTGAAACCTAGAAAACAATGTATTAGCGTTCGCAACAAGGCAAACAGGATTCTTGGGTTCATATCTAGATCTGTGAGTAACAGAACTGCTGACGTTATCTTGAAACTTTACCTAGCATTAGTGAGGCCACACATGGATTATGCGGTTCAGTTCTGGTGTCCTTATTATAGAATGGACATAGATTCCCTGGAGAGAGTACAAAGAAGAATGACAAAAATGATCCATAATATTAGAAACCTTCCATATGAGGAAAGACTGAAAAGCTTAGGCTTGCATTCATTAGAGAGGCGTAGAGTTAGGGGAGATATGATAGAGGTGTACAAGTGGGTAAGTGGGATTAACAAGGGTAAAATGGAAGATGTTCTGAAGCTCAGTAATAACGAAATAACTAGAACAAATGGCTTTAAATTAGATAAATTCCGATTCAGAAAGGATATAGGCAAGCACTGGTTTGGAAATAGAGTTGTGGATATGTGGAATAGGCTACCGAGTGCTATAGTAGGATCGGGGACGCTAGGGAGCTTCAAGACGAAGCTGGATAGGCACATGGAAGTGCTGGGATGGGTGTGAAAGGGATCTGCCCTGTATGGGCCAGTCGGCCTCCTGCAGTATCCCACTTTCTTATGTTCTTATGTTCCTGGCCTGCATAAAAAAGGATTACCACACACTCACCTGGTCATACACTCACAGATTACCACACACACACTACTACTTTGCTGTCACTCGGAATCGAGTATGAAGATCATCCAGCTA
Source organism: Homarus americanus (assembly GCF_018991925.1). Taxonomy (NCBI): domain Eukaryota; kingdom Metazoa; phylum Arthropoda; class Malacostraca; order Decapoda; family Nephropidae; genus Homarus; species Homarus americanus. The sequence goes on along the minus strand of NW_024735751.1, from coordinate 9,622 downwards.
TGATAAAATTATATGAGTTATTAAGGATGTCATCTTCGTTGGTAAGCTCTGAGGTGACTAGAAAGGCCAATACTGGACCGGCAGGGTCGTTCACAGATGTTGCACATGTGGAGGGCTACATCTAGTGAGGGAGGGGCAACGGCAGCAGCTTTCCGGCGTTGGCGCTTGTCTGCCTCGGTATGCAGTCAGGCTAACTCGAAAGTATTAACACCTTTTCGTGTGGTGCTCCTCCAAGTGTTACGGTGCGGAGAAATCGTCTCTCAGGTGTAGGGCTCGATTTGGCATTTTTTCAGGTGTGTCTTAATTCTATTGTTATACCTATTCAGTTGACCACTAGCGTTACCTATTCGTTAGGTGACTGTAAAGTAGCTGCTTTGGTAGTCTACTGTCGTCCATGCGGGCAACATGGCCAGTCCAACGTAGTTGTTCATGGATAATTGTAGCCTCGATGCTCCTACAGTTGGTGTCAGCAAGAATACTGGCATTTGTTCTCTTGTCTTCCAAGCGAATTCGAAGGATGGAACATAGACTACGTTGGTGAAAGTTTTCAAGTGCCCTGAGGTGCCTCCTGTATGTGATCCATGTTTCGCTACCATCTAGCAGGGTGGGGAGGACCACTGCTGGATATACGTGCAACTTTGTAGATAATTTCAACTCCCTACAGCTGAAGACACAGGTACGGAGTCTGCCGAAGGCTTGAGGTGCACATCTGATCCGATGTTAAATCTCTTCATCGGTGTCCGCGGCGGTGGACAGGTGGGAGCCGAGATACTGAAAGTGGGTAGTACCATTAAGCTGGATGGATGGTGGAAGTGTGGCTGAACCAGGGGCAGGCTGAAAGAGAAATCGAGTCTTACGTACATTTACCTCAAGGTAAATGTAGTCATTGGTGTAGTCATTGGCTTCCCATGTTGGTCACCTCTTCCGCTCTGTAATAATAAATAATAATAATAATAATAGTAATTAACGGTTTATTGAAAGAGCATGGCAGCCGGAAGGCTGAAAATACACAGTTACATAATTGGGAAATGGGTCTCTTGATTTACAAATAATATACAAGAAACATAAGTGATACAAATATGGTATATAATAACTAGGTGGGGAGAAGCTCAAACTACAGGGCATTTCAACATAGCGACAGTGCAAAAAGTAAGATTGACTGGTTGATTACAAGTTATTGATAATTTTCACAATGGTTGGGACTGGGCTGTTCTTATAGCGATCAGTTCCTGCTCGTATGGGCTGGATGCAGTTGTGGTATCGAACAGCAATTCTCAGACGATGGATCTCGGGTGGTAGTAGAAGCCGGTGTCGAGGATGGTGCAGAAGCTTCTCACCAAATTTGCAGATGAGGTCGTGGTGATGGTCAGTGAGAGTCGAAAGGGTCAGTGTGTTGAGCGCTTCTTGATATGTGGAGTAGGAAGGGGAGAGAATAATCTTGCATGCCCTCTTTGCACTTTTTCTAGGTGTTTACGTTGTGTAGCATTTAGGGAGGAAAACCAGGTAGGGGAGGCATAGGTGAGCTTGGGAAGTATGAATGTTGAGTAAACACTGAGGAGCTCGGGGGCAGGAACTCCGGGGGACTTGAGTCGGCGGAGGAGGTGGAGATGGAAACTGGAGGATTTGACAACTACACTGACGTGTGGTTTCCAATTTAGTTTGTTGTCTATGGTGACGCCGAGGAGCTTAGTGGAATCTACAACCTGGAGTGTGCTGGGACCTAAAGAAATGGAAGGGGTGGGACAACGTCGGAGGAGAGGTTGATGTGCATAACCATGGTCTTGGTATGGTTGATGGTGACGTGGTTGTTGGTGACCCAGTTTTGGAAACTGTTCAATAAATCCTGAAGGGCAGTATAGTCGGGAGCAGAATTGTTGACACTGATCCCAATGGTGGAGTCGTCGACATATTTCCAGCGAGCAGGGGTTTCTCTTAGGGCATCATTGATAAGCATAAGGAAGCATAGTGGTCCCATCTTGGTGCCTTGAGGGACGCCACAGGTGAGTGACTGAAAGGTGGAGACAGCCCCTCGGAAGCGTACAGCTTGGCGTCGGTTACTGAGGAAGTCTGTAAGCCATGGTATAAGACTTCTTCGAAACCCGAGGTCGATAGCTTTGTTGATGATTAAATTGTGGTTGACGAGGCCGAATGCCTTGAAGTCAATGACGGCGACATATATGAAGTCTTCCAGTCAGCTTGGCAAGTGACTTGACTGAGGGAAGCATTGATGATGGAGCAGAGGGGTTTAGCAAGCTCTGGGGAGAACTCCTTGAAGAGTTTCATTGGTAAGTCAATGGGGGTGGTGGAGCGTTTTAACTTCAGTTTGTCCAGACGTTTTGTTACTTCAAATTCTTCCACTAAGTCAGTGGGAAAGGGGGCTGGTAAGTAAGCAGGGAGATTGGTTGTGTCAAGCCGGGGGAGCGTCTGGTATATAGTAGCGAAATGGTTATTTGATTGCTCAGCTGTTTCAACATTAGTGAGATGGCTAAAGAAGGGGAGGGGGTGTGTCTTATTGCTTAGTCCACAGAGTTCTTTAAGTTTACCATACCACTGACTGATGCTGGTCTGCTTCAGGTGTTGCAGTTTGGTTGGGTAGCATGTCTGCCTGATGCTAAGCTCCACCGCAGATATGTCGTTCTGGATTTACTCCCGTAGCCTTATACCTACCAAGGTTAATCGGCAAGACAGCGGGGCAGTGGTTGGTAGGCACCAAGACGAGTCCACATGCCAGTGGGCCCATTGCTACTCCGAGATCCCCTGTTGGTTTAGCCTGGACCCACGAGGCACCTAGTTACCGTGTGTGGCAGCGAGGAGGGACAGCAGGAATCATGATGATGAAGAAGCTGTGTACTGACAGGGGAGGACTTATGCAAGTTGCTTCCCTGTTCGCCATGAGTGCTAGCAAGCAGCGGTAGCTGAAAGCAACAGGAAGCAAGCAGTGCTTGCACCTAAACACTAACATAATGCTGCCACACTTGATGCATTACACCACCCTGTGCACACTCTCACACACACACACACACACAACCTGGCCATGCACTTACAGATTACCACACACACTCACCTGGCAATGCACTCCCAGATTACTACACACACACACACACACACCTGGCCATGCACTCACAGATTGCCACACACGCACAGCTGAATACAAAAGTTTATTACCGCTTTCCTCCCAGGATTGCCTACGTCGTTACCGGCAGTTGCAGTGCCTTTTGTAGTGTCTTGTGAAAGGAACGCTGTCTGTGGTCATATCGTGTCAGCAGTCAAGGTGGTACCTGTTGTCACTAACGACTCGTCAACCTCGCTAGCATTACGTGTCACTCTGCCACCATCTTATTCGGTCCTGTCTCAAATGTAGTACAGCACAGTCGTTCAATTGTGTTTCGTTCTACAGACTACAACAAAGTTCACCAGCGTCCTCTAAAGCGTCTATAGGAACAACATCTATTGAAGGGCAGAAATCAGCGCTCAAGAAAAATATTCAAACGATAGTGTAGAACTCAACGCTCTAGGAAATATCATCTACAATTTATTTACTTAATCGACCAAGCTTTGTGAAGACGAACTACAAATTACTCAAAATAACAAGGTGATGTTTATTTTGGATGTGGGTGCAAAAGATCAATTTCGTTGCAATTCACAGTAATGCAAACAATTAATAAAATAAAAGTGGCAAAAATGGCGAGAAAGATAACAGTTGAGCTTGTTTTCGAAACTGTGAACAGTATGCAACCGGACTATTCTGCCTCACACTTTCTAAGAATGAAGGATACGAAACAGTAAGGCAATGGGGACTGTAAACAATCTTTGTATTACTTAGCGTAAGCTATCAAGTAAAACACACTTTCTTCTTTGCTCTACAGCTACAAAGGACTGGTCAGGTCATTTGCCGGTCAGATGGTCGGTCAATCCACTGTTACGTAGTGGACTTGTATGGCTCTTGAATGTACCTGAACAAGTGACAGTATTTGTCACGTCTAGGCTAAAATGAGCTCACAATCTTTACGACACAACAGCCACTGGCAGGTTATTCCAAAAGTTCACAACTCCCCAGAGTTAACATTTATTTTTTTATACTTGTGGCTTTTTTAACTGTTTAACTTTTAACTAAGTGGGACGACTACCCGCTAGCTCCAGCTATGAGCACTTGACTGAGTAACGTCCTTTGAGGTCCTAATAAACTTCGATTAAATCACCCTTTGTTGTCTGTAACATAAATTAGGCAACTGAAAGCAGCCTAATCTCTTTTGATACGTGGTGCCAAGTACAGGCACAAGTTTGGTGGTCCTCATTTAGACGTTTTCATTCAAATGACAGTCTTTAGCATATCTCGAGGACCGAACAGAATGACAGATCTTCGTATAAGACAATACTTTATCACGATTCATATTCTCACAATGATCCGAGAACTTCAGTTCTTCGTCTACATAAACACCCAGGTACTTATCAAAATTGGTTTCAGTTAATGATGCTTCTTCATCACGATGGGACACGTGATATGCCTCCTTACTATTGGTATGACCTGGGTACAGCACTACAATAAAAATAAATCACCTGACAGTTTATTGCACCTGAGCTGTTACTGACCCACCTCCAGATCACCCGTACTCCTTTACATCCATCCCATAATAAAAAAATCATCCAACGAATAAATAAACCTAAGCCTTAAAGACAAAATGGGTTGTTGATGTCTGACATCCATGCTCTTTAACCAATATGTAGCTAAATAACTCGGGTGGGGGGACAAGAAAGAAAATGTCAAGAAAGAATATAGCAAGATAGATGATGACAAGAAGAATAACAAGAAAGAAAACATCATCACCGGCATAAAAAGCCGAAAGGCGAAGAGGCCAGATAATTCCAAAACCAAACAGATCTTGCATTTCTTAACTGAGATCGTAACGTTGAATCTCAGCAGCCATTTCTTAGACGACTCTTGAAGCCGATAGAGATGTTTCTGTAACTCTTCACAGTCCGTCAATATTCTTAAAAAGCTTAGCATCGTCGGTGAAAAACTATTCCTAATCTACCTAACGGTCTATAGAAGTGGCTATACCAGGGGAAGGATATCATTAATCAGCCTGTGTAGTGTGTAGGATCACTCAACTGTTCGTGATAGTCTTGTCAAGGGATATTTCGAATATCAGTACTGTTCTTGCTTCTACAGCTGTTCTGGTACTGTTCCAAAGGTCTCTCTGTGAAGAAGTTCTTCCTTATATTCGTCCGATCTCGAAGTTGTGTCCTCTTGTGTTGGTGATGCGTGATATCACGAAGAATTTAATCTGGGTTTACGTCCTCCATCCCTTTCAATATTTTGAAGGTCCCTCTGAGAATTTGTATGGAGGAATAAACGGATTGTGACAAACATCACCAGTCCAATCACCCAAATCCAGTATTGTATTTGTATCAAATAATTAAACATTCAAATTAAACATTAAGTAGCTGATGAAGCCAGAGCAACGGTAGAGCGTTTTTAATTAAGAATGTGGGCATCCACCAGCAGCCGATAAAGGCTAGACTGTTTGGCACCTTGGTGATGCTGTAGAGGTATGAGATATTGGTTCACACTCAGGATGGGATGGAGAAAGGAAACTCACAATGTGCTCATTGTTTACATACTGTATTGGATGTACAATGCAGCTTGTTGCTGGGTAGGTAGCATGGTAATAAGCGTTGAGTAGAGAGAGCTGGGTGGTGAGGGTGCCCAGAGTGAGGGCACGCGGCTTGAGGGACGCCAAGGTCGCTGGCGGGAGCGGCAGCCGCAAGGCTGGCGTGGAGGAGGTGTTGCTTGCTGGTGGCACTGTGTAGAAAGAGACTGGTCACAGCGGTGTCAGGCCTTATAAGGCGGGGGTAGGCGTGGGTAGATAGTTGACCCCCGCTCCGTGGGCGGCGCTGGAGGCGTAGGCTGGGGAATTCGAGAAGGTTCGGTGCTTGTAGGGGAGGAACTCATAGGCGGTGGAGGAAGCAAGCAGGTAAGGTCATGATTTATATTTTTGTTCATATATACTATTGTTATGGAGAACGTAATTGTTATATAGGGCGGAATGGGAGGAAAATATCACTATTATTATAACTTTGTAAGCTTTGTAAAGATGCTGGTCAATATATTGATATATACATAGACAAATTGCACAAACAAACAGACAGACAGATATATACAAATAGAGACACAGATATAGCAGACAGACAGATAAAAGCAGACAAACAGAAAGATTTGGGCAGACAGACAGATAAGTGACAGTGTTATGCCATCACTCCTTTATCAAGATTTTGCCACAACATTAAGAGGTGAGGCTGATCGTCACGATCAAACCTCACCTCTTATTTGACCAGTGTAAGTAGTAGAGAAACAAACCTCACAATAGTGTCACAATAAGTTGGGTAAACACTAAAATGACTCTTATATTCTCTCCACCAGGTTCTCAATAATAAGCCTCAGATTAACTCAAAATATAGGTATCAAAGAGAAGAGGAATCATACACTGTATAACTTATTAATGTAATAAAATTAGATGTGTATACAAAGAACAATTAGGAACAAATGTAATTCAGACGACCACAGCCTAAATTAACCTAAACCCTTACCAACAATTGAAAAGTGCAAAAATATACATCACTTACCTCCATAAAAATATATCCCGAGTCCAGACCAACTGTACCACACCCTCTCAGGCCCTCACCAGAAAGGCTCACCTGCTTCTGTCACTCTAACACTCATCGGCTTCGGCTGAGACATACAATGCTGATGCCAGGTCGCCAATTACAATACTATTTTACCTAACTAATGCACAACATTAAAAAAAAATATTTAACACATCCATATTATACATTAATATATAATACATATTAAACAAGGATTACATAGAGGAACAAAGTAATATAAAATATAACCCTACCTACCTAACAAGCAGGGTAATTACCTCTGAACAGGTAAGGTAAATTACCTCTGAACAAAGGTAATTCTGCTTGTTCAGTAGGAAGGGTTATAAATCGAATATATTTGGTGCCGCACAACAACAGACAGACAAATATAGACAGAGAGAGAGACACAGGACTGAGGATAATACAGTGCCTGTGGAGGCCCATGGGCAGCCTCTTTGTGGAGGCCCCCCTCATTATAACTACCCAAGAGGGTGGGGTGGTGAGTGAAGCGAGCCGAAACATCTGGGAGTTCCGGGGGCGCTGTAAGCCCCCCGGGAAAATTTTGAAATTTGAACACTTCCTTGGAGAATTTTGAAGCCATATGCAGTTATATTGAGGAAATTAGAACATTGAGAATTTTTTAATTAACTGTATATTTATTGATAGTGTACAAATTCCCAACACACACACACACACACACAAGAGTGAGACATGACTGGAGTCATTCATGTGGTTTCAAGCCGACCAGCCCTGATAATTATGTGGAGGCCCCCAGATGGTGGAGGCCCCTGGGCAGCTGCCCACTTTGCCCACTCCTGAATCCGGCCCTGGGATAATATATGTAAAGGATATGACAGACAGACAGACAGACAAATTGACAGAGAATTTTATTTAAAATTGATGTGACAGACAAACATGCAGACTGACAGAGGCTATTATACTTATATGGTATGACAAACAGACAGTCCTCCCCCTTCTTTACCCATTAATCCATTTTCATATCTAAATAAACTTTAGAGTCTTTCTTTTCACCCAACTCCAGAATTCCCCAAAAGGGGAAACTTAATTTATGTCGAGAGTTATGAAGGTATGTAAACGATCTCTTTATAAATCCTAGTAGTTTATTCTCACAGGTGTCTTAGAATTTTTAGTTCGTTGTCAGTATAGACTTAAACCTTTTTCACATTTGACCTAAGTTAATGTTGTTTCGTAGTCATGTTGGTTAAGTGATACTTCTCCTTCCTGTTGGTCTACCACGAGCTTAACCTGACAATATACATACTCTAATATTTAAGGCTTATTTACTTTGTAAGTCTTATCTCTTAAAATAATATATTATTTAATTTACTTCTATCATTTGAGGAAATTTCTTTATATTCTAAAGTGAGTTTTTTACTGTTATTTATTAAAGTTATCAATGACCAAGGAACCTAATATTAATACCTGTTTTTAGTGTTTAGTCTAAGTATCAGTGTAACTCTGAGGAGACAGGGTTCAATAACAGATGATCAGATCTACTTCTTTATATTACATATCAAAATAAAGTAGTGTCTCAAATATTATTACTTTCGACAAGGGTAAATGTAGTAAAGTAAATGAATAACCATAATAAACAACAACAACTATGATTAAATTATAACTACACTTAAGTCTAAGACAACATATACGGAATAAATTAATAAAAAACAGTTACGCAAATAGTTAACGTGAACCTAAATAACCGGGGAGTCACCACACGAACAATTACAAGTGTACAGGGAAGATAATTTACCACTAGTCACGTAGGAACATGAGAGGTGAGACAATACCAAGTTTAGAGCAATGGCTGAGGTTACGTTACCTGATATAAGAAAGAGATAAAGACGGCAAGATACTTAGCAGTAAATAAGGTCTTGTAGCGCGGAGAGTAAACCAAGTAACATGTGAACACTGGAGATTGTGAGGTGAGTACCATGAGTCTCCCGGTGTGCACACATACTGTACATAAATCCCAAGTGACAGGGGTGAAAAAGATTCAGTGAAAGGACAACAGGTAAATGAAAGTGAGTAGTCGTAGTAGTAGAAATAGGTGCCGTTGCTTAACACAGCGCCTGATTGTTATATTATAGGATTGTAGTAACAGACCACCAGCAGCACGACAAACACAACAAGACTCACTCAACCCAGAATCCTGGTAGGCCCCGCCCAGTAGAAAGGGAAGAAGTACAGTAGGTTAGTAGTAGAGTTGTTTGGTAACAGAGTAGGTGCAGTCTTTGAGCTTATAACAAATGTGGAACGGAGCTAGTTGGAGAGGAAGAGTTTTGAATCTACGATCTTAAAATGTCAGCGTATTCTTTGCGTGAAGGAATGAGGGCATCGTCGTAGTTTTTTTTAAGAAGAAAGCGGGGAATAGTTCTTTGATTTGCTTAGAATTAATCGAACCTCGAATGAACCTCATCTTTTACGATATTGCTTTTACTCCATCAGAGTTTAATAGAGTGGTGAGGGGAGAATGTCTGAATTCAGAGCTGCTTGATGTGGTGTACCTGGATTGTTCTCAGGCCGCCCAGGTGCAGAAATAGGAGTGTTATTACGAGTTTTAGCTTAGAGGAGTGGGTAGGGTGTATTGGGTCTGTTTAGTATGGAATGGTTCCTGTTTCTGTATCTGCGGGGAAGTATGGTGTTGTCAAAGTATTCCTGCTATTTTGGGTGTGTGATTAGGAGTTTTTCTGTCACGTTATACTCTCCAGTAGATGTTGAATGGTGGAATGTTGGTATGTTCATGTAGGTGTTCGTTTGAGGTGAATGATGTCCAGTGTGCGTTGTGTATGAACTTCAGTGATTTATTCTGTCTGAATTGTAGTTTCTTGATGTTGGTTGGTGCTGTTAACTGGAGTGTACTAGGTGCGTTGTTAGCAACTATAGACCGATGAGCCAGACCAGCATAATATGTAAAGTACTATTAGAGATGCTGCGATGGAACATCTACTACGAAACA
>NW_024735750.1:0-31572 GCF_018991925.1 Homarus americanus | reverse complement strand
AACGAGCTTATGGCGCTGTGAACCACTATAGGGGACCACCCGTGCCAGTTAGGTGATCAGAGCAACGTTTTACCAAATGCGGCTTCGAAACACGAGGATCCATATATATTTCATTACCCCAATAAAGCACGCGGACTTCTACATATATTCAACGGCTCACCCCACCAGTATTTGAAGCCAATCTTCTAATTGTGAACGGGGAACGCTACCTCTGGGCCACCAGGACAATAAAAGCAGTCCTAGACTCTGCTATATTTCACACAAAGCCTGGTCAACGAGCTTATGGCTCCGTGAACCTCTAATGGGGACCACCCGTGCCGCTTAGGTGATGAGAGCAACGTTTTACCAAATGCGGCTTCAAAACACGAGGGTCCATATATATTTCATTAGCCCAATAAAGCACGCGGACTTCTACATATAATCAACACCTCACCCCACCAGGATTCAGAACCACGATCTTATAATTGTGACTGGGGTATGCTACCTCTGGGCCACCAGGAAAATAAAAACAGTCCTAGACTCTACTATATTTCACACAAAGCCTGTTCAACGACCTTATGGCGCCATGTACCTGTAATGGGGACCACCCGTGCCGCTTAGTTGATCAGAGTAACGTTTAACCAAATGCGGCTTTGAAACCCGAGGATCCATATATATTTCATTAGCCCAATAAAGCACTCGGACTTCAACATATAATCAATACCTCACCCCACCAGGATTCAAACCCACATATTTATAATTGTGACCGGGGAACGCTACCTCTGGGCCACCAGGACAATTAAAGCAGTCCTAGACTCTGCTATATTTCACACAAAGCCTGTTCAACGAGCTTATGGCGCTGTGAACCACTATAGGGGACCACCCGTGCCGCTTAGGTAATCAGAGCAACGTTTTACCAAATCCGGCTTCGATACACGAGGATCCATATATATTTCATTAGCCCAATAAAGCACGCGGACATCTACATATAATCAACACCTCACCCCAACAGGATTCGAACCCACGATCTTATAATTGTGACCGAGGAACGCTACCTATGGGCCACCAGGACACTATAAGCAGTCCTAGACTCTGTTATATTTCACATAAAGCCTGTTCAACGAGCTTATGGCACCGTGAACCACTATATGGGACCACCCGTGCCGCTTAAGTGATAAGAGCAACGTTTTACCAAATCCGGCTTGGAAACACGAGGATCCATATATATTTCATTAGCCCAATAATGCATGCGGACTTCTACATATAATCAAAAACTCACCCCACCAGGATTTGAACCCGCGATCTTATAATTGTGACCGGGGAACGCTACCTCTGGGCAACCAGGACAATAAATGCAGTCCTAGACTCTACTATATTTCACACAAAGCCTGTTCAACGACCTTATGGTGCCATGAACCTCTCATGGGGACCACCCGTGCCGCTTAGGTGATAAGAGCAACGTTTTACCAAATCCGGCTTGGAAACACGAGGATCCATATATATTTCATTAGCCCAATAGAGCACGCGGACTTCTACATATAATCAACACCTCACCCCACTAGGATTTGAACCCACGATCTTATAATGTGACCGGGGAACGCTACCTCTGGGCAACCAGGACAATAAAAGCAGTCCTAGACTCTACCATATTTCACACAAAGCCTGTTCAACGACCTTATGGCGCCATGAACCTCTAATGGCGACCATCCATGCCGCTTAGGTGATAAGAGCAACGTTTTACCAAATCCGGCTTGGAAACACGAGGATCCATATATATTTCATTAGCCCAATAAAGCACGCGGACTTCTACATATAATCAACACCTCACCCCACCAGGATTCAGAACCACGATCTTATAATTGAGAACAGGGAACGCTACCTCTGGGCCACCAGGAAAATAAAAGCATACCTAGACTCTGCTATATTTCACACAAAGCCTGTTCAACGAGCTTATGGCTCAGTGAACCTCTAATGGGGACCACGCGTGCCGCTTAGGTGATGAGAGCAACGTTTTACCAAATGCGGCTTCAAAACACGAGGGTCCATATATATTTCATTAGCCCAATAAAGCACGCGGACTTCTACATATAATCAACACCTCACCCCACCAGGATTCAAACCCACGATCTTATAAGTGTGACCGGGGTATGCTACCTCTGGGCCACCAGGACAATAGAAGCAGTCCTAGACTCTACTATATTTCACACAAAGCCTGTTCAACGACCTTATGGCGCCATGAACCTCTAATGGGGATAACCCGTGCCGCTTAGGTTGATGAGAGTAACGTTTTTCCAAATCCGGCTTCGAAACACGTGGATCCATATATATTTCATTAGCCCAATAAAGCACGCGGACTTCTACATATAATCAACATCTCACCCCACCAGGATTTGAACCCACGATCTTATAATTGTGACCGTGGAACGCTACCTCTGGGACACTAGGACAATAAAAGCAGTCATAGACTCTGCTATATTTCACACAAAGCCTGTTCAACGAGCTTATGGCGACGTGAACCTCTAATGGGGACGACCCATGCCTCTTAGGTGATCAGAGCAACGTTTTAACAAATGAGGCGTCGAAACAAGGAGGATCCATATATATTTCATTAGCCCAATAAAGCACGCGGACTTCTACATATAATCAACACCTCACCCCACCAGGATTTGAACCCACGATCTTATAATTGTGACCGGGGAAAGCTACCTCTGGGCCACCAGGACAATAAAAGCAGTCCTAAACTCTGGTATATTTCACACAAAGGCTGTTCAACGAGCTTATGGCGCCATGAACCTCTAATGGGGACAACCCGTGCCGCTTAGGTGATCAGAGTAACGTTTTTCCAAATCCGGCTTCGAAACACGTGGATCAATATATATTTCATTAGCCCAATAAAGCACACGGACTTCTGCATATAATCAACACCTCACCCCACCAGGATTTGAACCCACTATCTTATATTTGTGACCGGGGGACGCTACCTCTGGGCCACCAGGACAATAAAAGCATTCCTAGACTCTGCTATGTTTCACACAAAGCCTGTTCAACGGGCTTATGGCACCGTGAACCTCTAATGGGGACCACCCGTGCCGCTTAGGTGATCAGAGCAAAGTTTTAACAAATGAGGCGTCGAAACAAGGAGGATCCATATATATTTCATTAGCCCAATAAAGCACGCGGACTTCTACATATAATCAACACCTCACCCACCAGGATTTGAACCCACGATCTTATAATTGTGACCGGCGAACGCTACCTCTGGGCCACCAGGACAATAAAAGCAGTCCTAGAGTCTGCTATATTTCACACAAAGCCTGTTCAACGACCTTATGGCGCCATGAACCTCTAATGGGGACCACCCGTGCCGCTTAGGTGATCAGAGCAACGTTTTACCAAATCCGGCTTCGAAACCCGAGGATCCATGTATATTTTATTAGCCCAATAAAGCACGCGGACTTCTTCATATAATCAACACTCTACCCCACCAGGATTCAAACCCACGATCTATACAGACCGGGAACGCTACCTCGCCACCAGACAATAAAAGCAGTCCGGACTCTCAAGCGCATTACACAAAGCCTGTCTCCAACGTAGCTTATGGCGCTTGTGAACCACTATAGAGACCACCCAAGCCGCTTTTAGGTGATCAGGAGCAATCTTACCAATGCTTCAAACACGAGGATCCATATATATTTATTAGCCCAATAAAGCACACGGATTTCTAAGCATATAATCAACACCTCACCCCACCAGGATTTGAACCCACGATCTTATAATTGTGACCGGGGAACGCTACCTCTGGGCAACCAGGACAATAAAAGCAGTCCTAGACTCTGCCATATTTCACACAAAGCCTGTTCAACGACCTTATGGCGCCATGGGGACCACGCGTGCCGCTTAGGTGATGAGAGCAACGTTTTACCAAATGCGGCTTCAAAAGACGAGGATCAATATATATTTCATAAGCCCAATAAAGCACTCGGACTTCTACATATAATCAACACCTCACCCAACCAGGATTCAAACCCATGATCGTTTAATTGTGACCGGGGAACGCTACCTCTGGGCCACCAGGACAATAAAAGCAGTCCTAAACTCTGCAATATTTCACACAAAGCCTGTTCAACGAGCTTATGGCGCTGTGAACCACTATAGGAGACCACCCGTGCCGCGTAGGTGATCAGAGCAACGTTTTACCAAATGCGGCTTCGAAACACGAGGATCCATATATATTTCATTAGCCCAATAAAGCACACGGACTTCTACATATAATCAACAGCTCACCCCACCAGGATTCAGACCCACGATCTTATAATTGTGACCGGGGTATGCTACATCTGGGCCACCAGGACAATAAAAGCAGTCCTAGACTCTACTATATTTCACACAAAGCCTGTTCAACGACCTTATGGCGCCATGAACCTCTAATGGGGACCACTCGTGCCGCTTAGGTGATTAGAGTAACGTTTAACCAAATGCGGCTTCGAAACCCGAGGATTTATATATATATTTCATTAGCCCAATAAAGCACGCAGACTTCTGCATATAATCAACGCCTCACCCCACCAGGATTTAAACCCACGATCTTATAATTGTGAAAGGGGAACGCTACCTCTGGGCCACCAGGAAAATAAAAGCAGTCCTAGACTCTGCTATATTTCACACAAAGCCTGTACAACGAGCTTATGGCGCCGTGAAACTCTAATGGGGACCACCCGTGCCGGTTAGGTGATCAGAGCAACGTTTTACCAAAGGCGGCTTCAAAACACGAGGGTCCATATATATTTCATTAGCCCAATAAAGCACGCGGACTTCTACATATAATCAACACCTAAACCCACGAGGATTCAAACCCACGATCTTATAATTGTGACCGGGGTATGCTACCTCTGGGCCACCAGGACAATAAAAGCAGTTCTAGACTCAACTGTATTTCACACAAAGCCTGTTCAACGACCTTATGGAGCCATGAACCTCTAATGGGGACCACCTGTGCCGCTTAGGTGATCAGAGCAACGTTTTACCAAATCCGGCTCCGAAACACGTGGATCCATATATATTTCATTAGCCCAATAAAGCACTCGGACTTCTACATATAATCAACACCTCACCCCACTAGGATATGAACCCACGATCTTATAATTGTGACCGGGGTATGCTACCACTGGGCCACCAGGACAATAAAAGAAGTCCTAGACTCTACTATATTTCACACAAAGCCTGTTCAACGACCTTATGGCGCCATGAACCTCTAATGGGGACCACCCGTGGCGCTTAGGTGATTAGAGTAACGTTTAACCAAATGCGGCTTCGAAACCCGAGGATCCATATATATTTCATTAGCCCAATAAAGCACGCAGACTTCTGCATATAATCAATGCCTCACCCCATCAGGATTTAAACCCACGATCTTATAATTGTGAAAGGGGAACTCTACCTCTGGGCCACCAGGAAAATAAAAGCAGTCCTAGACTCTACTATATTTCACACAAAGCCTGTTCAACGACCTTATGGCGCCATGAACCTCTAATGGGGACCACCCGTGCTGCTTAGGTGATCAGAGCAACGTTTTACCAAATCCGGCTTCGAAACACGTGGATCCATATATATTTCATTAGCCCAATAAAGCACGCGGACTTCTACATATATTCAACGCCTCACGCCACCAGAATTTGAAGCCGATCTTCTAATTGTGACCGGGGAACGCTACCTTTGGGCCACCAGGACAATAAAAGCAGTCCTAGACTCTGCTATATTTCACACAAAGCTTGTTCAACGAGCTTATGGCTCCGTGAACCTCTAATGGGGACCACGCCTGCCGCTTAGGTGATGAGAGCAACGTTTTACCAAATGCGGCTTCAAAACACGAGGGTCCATATATATTTCATTAGCCCAATATAGCACGCGGACTTCTACATATAATCAACACCTCACCCCACCAGGATTCAAACCCACGATCTTATAATTGTGACCGGGGTATGCTACCTTTGCGCCACCAGGACAATAAAAGCAGTTCTAGACTCTACTATATTTCACACAAAGCCTGTTCAACGACCTTATGGCGCCGTGAGCCTCTAATGGGGACCACCCGTGCAGCTTAGGTGATCAGAGCAACGTTTTACCAAATCCGGCTTGGAAACACGAGGATCCATATATATTTCATTAGCCCAATAAAGCACTCAGACTTCTACATATAATCAACACCTCACCCCACCAGGATTCAAACCCACGATCTTATAATTGTGACCGGGGAACGCTACCTCTGGGCCACCAGGACAATAAAAGCAGTCCTAGTCTCTGCTATATTTCACACAAAGCATGTTCAACGAGCTTATGGCGACGTGAACCTCTAATGGGGACGACCCATGCCTCTTAGGTGATCACAGCAACGTTTTACTAAATGCGGCTTCGAAACTCGAGGATCCATATATATTTCATTAGCCCAATAAAGCACACGGACTTCTACATATAATCAACACCTCCCCCCACCAGGATTTGAACCCACTATCTTATATTTGTGACCGGGGGACGCTACCTCTGGGCCACCAGGACAATAAAAGCATTCCAAGACTCTGCTATATTTCACACAAAGCGTGTTCAACGACCTTATGGCGCCATGAACCTCTAATGGGGACCACCCGTGCCGCTTAGGTGATCTGAGTAACGTTTATCCAAATGCGGCTTTGAAACCCGAGGATGCATATATATTTCATTAGCCCAATAAAGCACTCGGACTTCTACATATAATCAACACCTCACTCCACCAGGATTCAAACCCACGATCTTATAATTGTGACCGGGGAACGCTACCTCTGGGCCACCAGGACAATAAAAGCAGTCCTAGACTCTGCTATATTTCACACAAAGCCTGTTCAACGAGCTTATGGCGCTGTGAACCACTAGAGGTGACCACCCGTGCCAGATAGGTGATCAGAGCAACGTTTTACCAAATGCGGCTTCGAAACACGAGGATCCATATATATTTCCTTAGCCCAATAAAGCACGAGGACTTCTACATATATTCAGCGCCTCACGCCACCAGGATTTGAAGCCGATCTTCTAATTGTGACCGGGGAACGCTACCTCTGGGCAACCAGGACAATAAATGCAGTCCTAGACTCTACTATATTTCACACAAAGCCTGTTCAACGACCTTATGGCGCCATGAACCTCTAATGGGGACCACGCGTGCCGCTTAGGTGATGAGAGCAACGTTTTACCAAATGCGGCTTCAAAACACGAGGGCCATATATATTTCATTAGCCCAATATAGCACGCGGACTTCTACATATAATCAACACCTCACCCCACCAGGATTCAAACCCACGATCTTATAATTGTGACCGGGGTATGCTACCTCTGCGCCACCAGACAATAAAGCAGTCCTAGACTTACTATATTTCACAATAAAGCCTGTTCTAACTGACCTTATGGCGTCAGAAAGCCTCTAATGGGACCACCTCACTTAGGTTATCAGAGCAACGTTTTACCAAATCCGACTTCGAAACACGAGGATCCATATATATTTTATTAGCCCAATAAAGCACGCAGACTTCTACATATAATCAACACCTCACCCCAGCAGGATTTGAACCCACGATCTTATAATTGTGACCGGGGAATGCTACCTCTGGGCCACTAGGACAATAAAAGCAGTCCTAGACTCTGCTATATATCACACAAAGCCTGTTCAACGAGCCAGGTCGTCGCGGAACCTCTAATGTAACCACCCGCGCCGCCAGGGTGATCAGGAGCAACGTTTTACCAAATGCGGCTTCAAAACACGAGGGTCCATATATATTTATTAGCCTGATAGCACGACTTCTACATATGGCCCAATCACCACCCCCACCAGGATTTGAAGCCACGATCTTATAATTGTGACCGGGGAACGCTACCTCTGGGCCACCAGGACAAGAAAAGCAGTCCTAGACTCTACTATATTTCACACAAAGCCTGTTCAACGACCTTATGGCGCCATGAACCTCTAATGGGGACCACCAGTGCCGCTTAGGTGATCAGAGCAACGTTTTACCAAATCCGGTTTCGAAACACGAGGATCCATATTTATTTTATTAGCCAAATAAAGCACTTCTGTTATAATCAACACCACCCACCAGAGATTCAAACCCAATGATCTAGCATCAGACCGTGAACGCTAATTTCTGGGCCAATTAATAGACAACAGCCAGTCCTAGACTCTGCTATATTTCACACAAAGCCAGTTCAACGAGCTTATGGCGCTGTGATCCTCTAATGGGGACCACCCGTGCCGCATAGGTGATCAGAGCAACGTTTTACCAAATCCGGCTTCGATACACGAGGATCCATATATATTTCATTAGCCCAATAACGCACGCGGACTTCTACATATAATCAACACCTCACCCCACCAGGATTCGAACCCATGATCTTATAATTGTGACCGAGGAACGCTACCTATGGGCCACCAGGACACTATAAGCAGTCCTAGACTCTGTTATATTTCACATAAAGCCTGTTCAACGAGCTTATGGCACCGTGAACCACTATAGGGGACAACCCGTGCCGCTTAGGTGATAAGAGCAACGTTTTACCAAATCCGGCTTGGAAACACGAGGATCCATATATATTTCATTAGCCCAATAATGCATGCGGACTTCTACATATAATCAACACCTCACCCCACCAGGATTTGAACCCACGATCTTATAATTGTGACCGGGGAACGCTACCTCTGGGCAACCAGGACAATAAATGCAGTCCTAGACTCTACTATATTTCACACAAAGGCTGTTCAACGACCTTATGGTGCCATGAACCTCTAATGGGGACCACCCGTGCCGCTTAGGTGATAAGAGCAACGTTTTACCAAATCCGGCTTGGAAACACGAGGATCCATATATATTTCATTAGCCCAATAGAGTAGCGGACTTCTACATATAATCAGCACCTCACCCCACCAGGATTTGAACCCACGATCTTATAAATGTGACCGGGGAACGCTACCTCTGGGCAACCAGGACAATAAAAGCAGTCCCAGACTCTACCATATTTCACACAAAGCCTGTTCAACGAGCTTATGGCGGTGTGAACCTCTAATGGGGACCACATGTGCAGCTTAGGAGATCAGAGCAACGTTTTACCAAATCCGGCTTGGAAACGCGAGGATCCATATATATTTCATTAGCCCAATAAAGCACGCGGACTTCTACATAAAATCAACACCTCACCCCACCAGGATTTAAACCCACGATCATATAATTGTGACCGGGGAACGCTATCTCTGGGCCTCCAGGAAAATAAAAGCAGTCCTAGACTCTGCTATATTTCACACAAAGCCTGTTCAGCGAGCTTATGTCGCCGTGAACCTCTAATGGGGATCACCCGTGCCGCTTAGGTGATCAGAGCAACGATTTACCAAATGCGGTTTCAAAACACGAGGGTCCATATATATTTCATTAGCCCAATAAAGCACGCGGACTTCTACATATAATCAACACCTAAACCCACCAGGATTCAAACCCACGATCTTATAATTGTGAAAAAGGAACGATACCTATGGGCCACCAGGACACTATAAGCAGTTCTAGACTCATATATATTTCACACAAAGCCTGTTCAACGACCTTATGGCGCCATGAACCTCTAATGGAGACCACCCGTGCCGCTTAGGTGATTAGAGTAACGTTTAACCAAATGCGGCTTCGAAACCCGAGGATCCATATACATTTCATTAGCCCAATAAAGCACGCAGACTTCTGCATATAATCAACGCCTCACCCCACCAGGATTTAAACCAACGATCTTATAATTGTGAAAGGGGAACGCTACCTCTGGGCCACCAGGAAAATAAAAGCAGTCCTAGACTCTGCTATATTTCACACAAAGCCTGTTCAACGAGCTTATGGCTCCGTGAACCTCTAATGGGGACCACGCGTGACGCTTAGGTGATGAGAGCAACGTTTTACCAAATGCGGCTTCAAAACACGAGGGTCCATATATATTTCATTAGCCCACAGCACGGACTTACATATAATCACCACCACCAGGACCAAACCCAATTTGATCTAGCAATTGTGATCAAAGATGCTACCTTTGGGCCACCAAAACAATAAAAGCAGTCCTAGACTTTACTATATTTCACACAAAGCCTGTTCAACGACCTTATGGCGCCATGAACCTCTAATGGGGACACCCGTGCCGCTTAGGTGATCAGAGCAACGTTTTACCAAATCCGGCTTCGAAACACGTGGATCCATATATATTTCATTAGCCCAATAAAGCACTCGGACTTCTACATATAATCAACACCTCACCCCACCAGGATTCAAACCCAGGATCATATAATTGTGACCGGGGAACGCTACCTCTGGGCCACCAGGACAATAAAAGCAGTCCTAGACGCTGCTATATTTTACACAAAGTCTGTTCAACGAGCTTATGGCGCTGTGAACCACTATAGGGGACCACCCGTGCCAGTTAGGTGATCAGAGCAACGTTTTACCAAATGCGGCTTCGAAACACGAGGATCCATATATATTTCATTAGCCCAATAAAGCACGCGGACTTGTACATATAATCAACACCTCATCCCACCAGGATTTGAAACAACGATCTTATAATTGTGACCGGGGAATGCTACCTCTGGGCCACCAGGACAATAAAAGCAGTCCTAGACTCTTCTATATTTCACACAAAGCCTGTTCAACGAGCTTATGGCGCCGTGAACTTCTAATGGGGACCACCCGTGCCGCTTAGGTGATCAGAGCAACGTTTTACCAAATGCGGCTTCGAAACACGAGGATCCATATATATTTCATTAGCCCAATAAAGCACGCGGACTTCTACAAATAATCAACACCTCACCCCACCAGGATTCAGAACCACGATCGTATAATTGTGACCGGGGTATGCTACCTCTGGGCCACCAGGACAATAAAAGCAGTCCTAGACTCTACTATATTTCACACAAAGCCTGTTCAACGACCTTATGGCGCCATGTACCTGTAATGGGGACCACCCGTGCCGCTTAGTTGATCAGAGTAACGTTTAACCAAATGCGGCTTTGAAACCCGAGGACCCATATATATTTCATTAGCCCAATAAAGCACTCGGACTTCAACATATAATCAACACCTCACCCCATCAGGATTCAAACCCACATACTTATAATTGTGACTGGGGAACACTACCTTTCGGCCACCAGGACAATAAAAGCAGTCCTAGACTCTGCTATATTTCACACAAAGCCTGTTCAACGAGCTTATGGCGCTGTGAACCACTATAGGGGACCACCCGTGCCGCTTAGGTGATCAGAGAAACGTTTTACCAAATCCGGCTTCGATACACGAGGATCCATATATATTTCATTAGCCCAATAAAGCACGCGGACTTCTACATATAATCAACACCTCACCCCAACAGGATTCGAACCCACGATCTTATAATTGTGACCGAGGAATGCTACCTATGGGCCACCAGGACACTATAAGCAGTCCTAGACTCTGTTATATTTCACATAAAGCCTGTTCAACGAGCTTATGGCACCGTGAACCACTATAGGGGACCACCCGTGCCGCTTAAGTGATAAGAGCAACGTTTTACCAAATCCTGCTTGGAAACACGAGGATCCATATATATTTCATTAGCCCAATAATGCATGCGGACTTCTACATATAATCAACACCTCACCCCACCAGGATTTGAACCCGCGATCTTATAATTGTGACCGGGGAACGCTACCTCTGGGCAACCAGGACAATAAATGCAGTCCTAGACTCTACTATATTTCACACAAACCCTGTTCAACGACCTTATGGTGCCATGAACCTCTAATGGGGACCACCCGTGCCGCTTAGGTGATAAGAGCAACGTTTTACCAAATCCGGCTTGGAAACACGAGGATCCATATATATTTCATTAGCCCAATAGAGCACGCGGACTTCTACATATAATCAACACCTCACCCCACCAGGATTTGAACCCACGATCTTATAAATGTGACCGGGGAACGCTACCTCTGGTCAACCAGGACAATAAAAGCAGTCCTAGACTCTACCATATTTTACACAAAGCCTGTTCAACGACCTTATGGCGCCATGAACCTCTAATGGCGACCATCCGTGCCGCTTAGGTAATAAGAGCAACGTTTTACCAAATCCGGTTTGGAAACACGAGGATCCATATATATTTCATTAGCCCAATAAAGCACGCGGACTTCTACATATAATCAACACCTCACCCCACCAGGATTCAGAACCACGATCTTATAATTGTGAACAGGGAACGCTACCTCTGGGCCACCACGAAAATAAAAGCATACCTAGACTCTGCTATATTTCACACAAAGCCTGTTCAACGAGCTTATGGCTCAGTGAACCTCTAATGGGGACCACGCGTGCCGCTTAGGTGATGAGAGCAACGTTTTACCAAATGCGGCTTCAAAACACGAGGGTCCATATATATTTCATTAGCCCAATAAAGCACGCGGACTTCTACATATAATCAACACCTCACCCCACCAGGATTCAAACCCCCGATCTTATAAGTGTGACCGGGGTATGCTACCTCTGGGCCACCAGGACAATAAAAGCAGTCCTAGACTCTACTATATTTCACACAAAGCCTGTTCAACGACCTTATGGCGCCATGAACCCCTAATGGGGACAACCCGTGCCGCTTAGGTGATCAGAGTAACGTTTTTCCAAATCCGGCTTCGAAACACGTGGATCCATATATATTTCATTAGCCCAATAAAGCACGCGGACTTCTACATATAATCAACATCTCACCCCACCAGGATTTGAACCCACGATCTTATAATTGTGACCGTGGAACGCTACCTCTGGGACAATAGGACAATAAAAGCAGTCCTAGACTCTGCTATATTTCACACAAAGCCTGTTCAACGAGCTTATGGCGACGTGAACCTCTAATGGGGACGACCCATGCCTCTTAGGTGATCAGAGCAACGTTTTACTAAATGCGGCTTCAAAACTCGAGGATCCATATATATTTTATTAGCCCAATAAAGCACACGGACTTCTACATATAATCAACACCTCACCCCACCAGGATTTGAACCCACTATCTTATATTTGTGACCGGGGGACGCTTCCTCTGGGCCACCAGGACAATAAAAGCATTCCTAGACTCTGCTATATTTCACACAAAGCCTGTTCAACGACCTTATGGCACCGTGAACCTCTAATGGGGACCACCCGTGCCGCTTAGGTGATCAGAGCAACGTTTTAACAAATGAGGCGTCGAAACAAGGAGGATCCATATATATTTCAATAGCCCAATAAAGCACGCGGACTTCTACATATAATCAACACCTCACCCCACCAGGATTTGAACCCACGATCTTATAATTGTGACCGGGGAAAGCTACCTCTGGGCCACCAGGACAATAAAAGCAGTCCTAAACTCTGGTATATTTCACACAAAGGCTGTTCAACGAGCTTATGGCGCCATGAACCTCTAATGGGGACAACCCGTGCCGCTTAGGTGATCAGAGTAACGTTTTTCCAAATCCGGCTTCGAAACACGTGGATCAATATATATTTCATTAGCCCAATAAAGCACGCGGAATTCTACATATAATCAACACCTCACCCCACCAGGATTCAAACCCACGATCTTATATTGTGACCGGGGAACGCTACCTCTGGGCCACCAGGACAATAAAAGCAGTCCTAGACTCTGCTATATTTCACACAAAGCCTGTTCAACGAGCTTATGGCGCTGTGAACCACTATAGGAGACCACTGTGCCGCTTAGGTGATCAGAGTAACGTTTAACCAAATGCGGCTTCGAAACCCGAGGATCCATATATATTTCATTAGCCCAATAAAGCACGCAGACTTCTGCATATAATCAACGCCTCACCCCACCAGGATTTAAACCCACGATCTTATAATTGTGAAAGGGGAACGCTACCTCTGGGCCACCAGGAAAATAAAAGCAGTCCTAGACTCTGCTATATTTCACACAAAGCCTGTTCAACGAGCTTATGGCTCCGTGAACCTCTAATGGGGACCACGCGTGCCGCTTAGGTGATGAGAGCAACGTTTTACCAAATGCAGCTTCAAAACACGAGGGTCCATATATATTTCATTAGCCCAATAAGAGCACGCGGACTTCTACATATAATCAACACATCACCCCACCAGGATTCAAACCCACGATCTTATAATTGTGACCGGGGCATGCTACCTTTGGGCCACCAAAACAATAAAAGCAGTCCTAGACTTTACTATATTTCACACAAAGCCTGTTCAACGACCTAATGGCGCCATGAACCTCTAATGGGGACACCCGTGCCGCTTAGGTGATCAGAGCAACGTTTTACCAAATCCGGCTTCGAAACACGTGGATCCATATATATTTCATTAGCCCAATAAAGCACGCGGACTTCTACATATAATCAACACCTCACCCCACCAGGATTTGAACCCCCGATCATATAATTGTGACCGTGGAACGCTACCTCTGGGACACTAGGACAATAAAAGCAGTCCTAGACTCTGCTATATTTCACACAAAGCCTGTTCAACGAGCTTATGGCGACGTGAACCTCTAATGGGGACGACCCATGCCTCTTAGGTGATCAGAGCAACGTTTTACTAAATGCGGCTTCGAAACTCGAGGATCCATATATATTTCATTAGCCCAATAAAGCACTCGGACTTCTACATATAATCATCACCTCACCCCACCAGGATTCAAACCCACGATCATATAATTGTGACCGGGGAACGCTACCTCTGGGCCACCAGGACAATAAAAGCAGTCCTAGACGCTGCTATATTTTACACAAAGTCTGTTCAACGAGCTTATGGCGCTGTGAACCACTATAGGGGACCACCCGTGCCAGTTAGGTGATCAGAGCAACGTTTTACCAAATGCGGCTTCGAAACACGAGGATCCATATATATTTCATTAGCCCAATAAAGCACGCGGACTTCTACATATAATCAACACCTCACCCCACCAGGATTCAGAACCACGATCTTATAATTGTGACCGGGGTATGCTACCTCTGGGCCACCAGGACAATAAAAGCAGTCCTAGACTCTACTATATTTCACACAAAGCCTGTTCAACGACCTTATGGCGCCATGTACCTGTAATGGGGACCACCCGTGCCGCTTAGTTGATCAGAGTAACGTTTAACCAAATGCTGCTTTGAAACCCGAGGACCCATATATATTTCATTAGCCCAATAAAGCACTCGGACTTCAACATATAATCAACACCTCACCCCACCAGGATTCAAACCCACATACTTATAATTGTGACCGGGGAACGCTACCTCTGGGCCACCAGGACAATAAAAGCAGTCCTAGACTCTGCTATATTTCACACAAAGCCTGTTCAACGAGCTTATGGCGCTGTGAACCACTATAGGGGACCACCCGTGCCGCTTAGGTGATCAGAGCAACATTTTACCAAATCTGGCTTCGATACACGAGGATCCATATATATTTCATTAGCCCAATAAAGCACGCGGACTTCTACATATAATCAACACCTCACCCCAACAGGATTCGAACCCACGATCTTATAATTGTGACCGAGGAACGCTACCTATGGGCCACCAGGACACTATAAGCAGTCCTAGACTCTGTTATATTTCACATAAAGCCTGTTCAACGAGCTTATGGCACCGTGAACCACTATAGGGGACCACCCGTGCCGCTTAAGTGATAAGAGCAACGTTTTACCAAATCCGGCTTGGAAACACGAGGATCCATATATATTTCATTAGCCCAATAAAGCACGCGGACTTCTACATATAATCAACACCTCACCCCACCAGGATTCAGAACCACGATCTTATAATTGTGAACAGGGAACGCTACCTGTGGACCACCAGAACACTAAAAGCAGTCCAACACTCTGTTATATTTCACGCAAAGCCTGTTCAACGAGCTTATGGCGGTGTGAACCTCTAATGGGGACCACATGTGCCGCTTAGGTGATCAGAGCAACGTTTTACCAAATCCGGCTTCGAAACACGTGGATCCATATATATTTCATTAGCCCAATAAAGCACTCGGAATTCTACATATAATCAACACCTCACCCCACCAGGATTCAGACCCACGATCTTATAATTGTGACCGGGGTATGCTACCGCTGGGCCACCAGGACAATAAAAGCAGTCCTAGACTCTACTATATATCACACAAAGCCTGTTCAACGACCTTATGGCGCCATGAACCTCTAATGGGGACCACCCGTGGCGCTTAGTTGATTAGAGTAACGTTTAACCAAATGCGGCTTCGAAACCCGAGGATCCATATATATTTCATTAGCCCAATAAAGTACGCAGACTTCTGCATATAATCAACGCCTCACCCCACCAGGATTTAAAACCCACGATCTTATAATTGTGAAAGGGGAACGCTACCTCTGGGCCACCAGGAAAATAAAAGCAGTCCTAGACTCTGCTATATTTCACACAAAGCCTGTTCAACGAGCTTATGGCTCCGTGAACCTCTAATGGGGACCACGCGTGCCGCTTAGGTGATGAGAGCAACGTTTTACCAAATGCGGCTTCAAAACACGACGGTCCATATATATTTCATTAGCCCAATAAAGCACGCGGACTTCTACATATAATCAACACCTCACCCCACCAGTATTCAAACCCACGATCTTATAAGTGTGACCGGGGTATGCTACCTCTAGGCCACCAGGACAATAGAAGCAGTCCTAGACTCTACTATATTTCACACAAAGCCTGTTCAACGACCTTATGGCGCCATGAACCTCTAATGGGGACAACCCGTGCCGCTTAGGTTGATCAGAGTAACGTTTTTCCAAATCCGGCTTCGAAACACGTGGATCCATATATATTTCATTAGCCCAATAAAGCACGCGGACTTCTACATATAATCAACATCTCACCCCACCAGGATTTGAACCCACGATCTTATAATTGTGACCGTGGAACGCTACCTCTGGGACACTAGGACAATAAAAGCAGTCCTAGACTCTGCTATATTTCACACAAAGCCTGTTCAACGAGCTTATGGCGACGTGAACCTCTAATGGGGACGACCCATGCCTCTTAGGTGATCAGAGAAACGTTTTACTAAATGCGGCTTCGAAACTCGAGGATCCATATATATTTTATTAGCCCAATAAAGCACACGGACTTCTACATATAATCAACACCTCACCCCACCAGGATTTGAACCCACTATCTTATATTTGTGACCGGGGGACGCTACCTCTGGGCCACCAGGACAATAAAAGCATTCCTAGACTCTGCTATATTTCACACAAAGCTTGTTCAACGGGCTTATGGCACCGTGAACCTCTAATGGGGACCACCCGTGCCGCTTAGGTGATCAGAGCAACGTTTTAACAAATGAAGCGTCGAAACAAGGAGGATCCATATATATTTCATTAGCCCAATAAAGCACGCGGACTTCTACATATAATCAACACCTCACCCCACCAGGATTTGAACCCACGATCTTATAATTGTGACCGGGGAAAGCTACCTCTGGGCCACCAGGACAATAAAAGCAGTCCTAGTCTCTGGTATATTTCACACAAAGCCTGTTCAACGAGCTTATGGCGCCGTGAACCTCTAATGCGGACCACCCGTGCGCTTAGGTGATCAGAGCAACGTTTTACCAAATCCGGCTTCGAAACACGAGGATCAATATATATTTCATAAGCCCAATAAAGCACTCGGAATTCTACATATAATCAACACCTCACCCAACCAGGATTCAAACCCACGATCTTATAATTGTGACCGGGGAACGCTACCTCTGGGCCACCAGGACAATAAAAGCAGTCCTAAACTCTGCTATATTTCACACAAAGCCTGTTCAACGAGCTTATGGCGCTGTGAACCACTATAGGAGACCACCCGTGCCGCGTAGGTGATCAGAGCAACGTTTTACCAAATGCGGCTTCGAAACACGAGGATCCATATATATTTCATTAGCCCAATAAAGCACACGGACTTCTACATATGATCAACACCTCACCCCACCAGGATTTGAACCCACGATCTTATAATTGTGACCGGGGAAAGCTACCTCTGGGCCACCAGGACAATAAAAGCAGTCCTAGACTCTGGTATATTTCACACAAAGCCTGTTCAACGAGCTTATGGCGCCGTGAACCTCTAATGCGGACCACCCGTGCCGCTTAGGTGATCAGAGCAACGTTTTACCAAATCCGGCTTCGAAACACGAGGATCAATATATATTTCATAAGCCCAATAAAGCACTCGGACTTCTACATATAATCAACACCTCACCCAACCAGGATTCAAACCCACGATCTTATAATTGTGACCGGGGAACGCTACCTCTGGGCCACCAGGACAATAAAAACAGTCCTAAACTCTGCTATATTTCACACAAAGCCTGTTCAACGAGCTTATGGCGCTGTGAACCACTATAGGAGACCACCCGTGCCGCGTAGGTGATCAGAGCACAGTTTTACCAAATGCGGCTTCGAAACACGAGGATCCATATATATTTCATTAGCCCAATAAAGCACACGGACTTCTACATATAATCAACACCTCACCCCACCAGGATTTGAACCCACGATCTTATAATTGTGACCGGGGAACGCTACCTCTTGGCAACCAGGACAATAAAAGCAGTCCTAGACTCTACTATATTTCATACAAAGCCTGTTCAACGATCTTATAGCGCCATGAACCTCTGATGAGGACCACCCGTGCCGCTTAGGTGATAAGAGCAACGTTTTCCAAAATCCGGTTTGGAAACACGAGGATCCATATATATTTCATTAGCCCAATAAAGTACCCGGACTTCTACATATAATCAACACCTCACCCCACCAGGATTCAGACCCACGATCTTATAATTGTGACCGAGGTATGCTACCTCTGGGCCAACAGGACAATAAAAGCAGTCCTAGACTCTGCTATATTTCACACAAAGCCTGTTCAACGAGCTTATGGCGCCGTGAACCTCTAATGGGGACCACCCGTGCCGCTTAGGTGATCAGAGCAACGTTTTACCAAATGCGGCTTCAAAACACGAGGGTCCATATATATTTCATTAGCCCAATAAAGCACACGGACTTCTATATTTAATCTACACCTCACCCCACCAGGATTCAAACCCACGATCTTATAATTGTTTCCGGGGTATGCTACCTCTGGGCCACCAGGACAATAAAAGCAGTCCTAGACTCTACTATATTTCACACAAACCCTGTTCAACGACCTTATGGCGCCATGAAACTCTAATGGGGACCACCCTTGCCGCTTAGGTGATCAGAGCAACGTTTTACCAATTCCGGCTCGAAACACGTGGATCCATATATATTTCATTAGCCCAATACAGCACGCGGACTTCTACATATAATCAACACCTCACCCCACCAGGATTTGAACCCACGATCTTATAATTGTGACAGGGGAACGCTACCTCTAGAACACTAGGACAATAAAAGCAGTCCTAGACTCTGCTATATTTCACACAAAGACTGTTCAACGAGCTTATGGCGACGTGAACCTCTAATGGGGACCACCCGTGCCGCTTAGGTGATCAAACCAACGTTTTACTAAATGCGGCTTCGAAACTCGATGATCCATATATATTTCATTAGCCCAATAAAGCACGCGGACTTCTACATATAATCAACACCTCACCCCACCAGGATTCAAACCCACGATCTTATAATTGTGACCGGGGAACGCTACCCCTGGGCAACAAGGACAATAAAAGCAGTCCTAGACTCTACCATATTTCACACAAAGCCTGTTCAACGATCTTATGGCGCCATGAACCTCTAATGGGGACCACCCGTGGCGCTTAGGTGATCAGAGCAACGTTTAACCAAATGTGGCTTTGAAACCCGAGGATCCATATATATTTCATTAGCCCAATAAAGCACGCAGACTTCTGCATATAATCAACGCCTCACCCCACCAGGATTTAAACCCACGATCTTATAATTGTGAAAGGGGAACGCTACCTCTGGGCCACCAGGACAATAAAAGCAGTCCTAGACTCTGCTATATTTCACACAAAGCCTGTTCAACGAGCTTATGGCTCCGTGAACCTCTAATGGGGACCACGCGTGCCGCTTAGGTGATCAGAGCAACGTTTTACCAAATGCGGCTTCAAAACACGAGGGTCCATATATATTTCATTAGCCCAATAAAGCACGCGGACTTCTACATATAATCAACACCTCACCCCACCAGGATTTGAAACCACGATCTTATAATTGTCACCGGGGAACGCTACCTCTTGGCAACCAGGCCAATAAAAGCAGTCCTAGACTCTACTATATTTCACACAAAGCCTGTTCAAAGACCTTATGGCGCCATGAACCTCTAATAGGGACCACCCGTCCCGCTTAGGTGATCAGAGCAACGTTTCACCAAATCCGGCTCGAAACAAGAGGATCCATATATATTTCCTTAGCCCAATAAAGTACCCAGACTTCTACATATAATCAACACCTCACCCCACCAGGATTTGAAACCACGATCTTATAATTGTCACCGGGGAACGCTACCTCTTGGCAACCAGGACAATAAAAGCAGTCCTAGACTCTACTATATTTCACACAAAGCCTGTTCAACGACCTTATGGCGCCATTAACCTCTAATGGGGACCACCCGTGCCGCTTAGGTGATCAGAGTAACGTTTAACCAAATGCGGCTTTGAAACCCGAGGATCCATATATATTTCATTAGCCCAATAAAGCACACAGACTTCTGCATATAAACAACGCCTCACCCCACCAGGATTTAAACCCACGATCTTATAATTGTGAAAGGGGAACGCTACCTCTGGGCCACCAGGACAATAAAAGCAGTCCTAGACTCTACTATATTTCACACAAAGCCTGTTCAACGACCTTATGGCGCCATGAACCTCTAATGGGGACAACCCGTGCCGCTTAGGTGATCAGAGTAACGTTTTTCCAAATCCGGCTTCGACACACGTGGATCCATATATATTTCATTAGCCCAATAAAGCACGCGAACTTCTACATATAATCAACATCTCACCCCACCAGGATTTGAACCCACGATCTTATAATTGTGACCGTGGAACGCTACCTCTGGGACACTAGGACAATAAAAGCAGTCCTAGACTCTGCTATATTTCACACAAAGCCTGTTTCACGAGCTTATGGCGACGTGAACCTCTAATGGGGACGACCCATGCCTCTTAGGTGATCAGAGCAACGTTTTACTAAATGCGGCTTCGAAACTCGAGGATCCATATATATTTTATTAGCCCAATAAAGCACACGGACTTCTACATATAATCAACACCTCACCCCACCAGGATTTGAACCCACTATCTTATATTTGTGATCGGGGGACGCTACCTCTGGGCCACCAGGACAATAAAAGCATTCCTAGACTCTGCTATATTTCACACAAAGCCTGTTCAACGGGCTTATGGCACCGTGAACCTCTAATAGGGACCACCCGTGCCGCTTAGGTGATCAGAGCAACGTTTTAACAAATGAGGCGTCGAAACAAGGAGGATCCATATATATTTCATTAGCCCAATAAAGCACGCGGACTTCTACATATAATCAACACCTCACCCCACCAGGATTTGAACCCACGATCTTATAATTGTGACCGGGGAAAGCTACCTCTGGGCCACCAGGACAATAAAAGCAGTCCTAGACTCTGGTATATTTCACACAAAGCCTGTTCAACGAGCTTATGGCGCCGTGAACCTCTAATGCGGACCACCCGTGCCGCTTAGGTGATCAGAGCAACGTTTTACCAAATCCGGCTTCGAAACACGAGGATCAAAATATATTTCATTAGCCCAATAAAGCACTCGGAATTCTACATATAATCAACACCTCACCCCACCAGGATTCAAACCCACGATCTTATATTGTGACCGGGGAACGCTACCTCTGGGCCACCAGGACAATAAAAGCAGTCCTAGACTCTGCTATATTTCACACAAAGCCTGTTCAACGAGCTTATGGCGCTGTGAACCACTATAGGAGACCACCCGTGCCGCTTAGGTGATCAGAGCAACTTTTTACCAAATGCGGCTTCGAAACACGAGGATCCATATATATTTCATTAGCCCAATAAAGCACACGGACTTCTACATATAATCAACACCTCACCCCACCAGGATTTGAACCCACGATCTTATAATTGTGACCGGGGAACGCTACCTCTGGGCAACCAGGACAATAAAAGCAGTCCTAGACTCTACCATATTTCACACAAAGCCTGTTCAACGACCTTATGGCGCCATGAACCTCTAATGGGGACCACGCGTGCCGCTTAGGTGATGAGAGCAACGTTTTACCAAATGCGGCTTCAAAACACGAGGATCAATATATATTTCATAAGCCCAATAAAGCACTCGGACTTCTACATATAATCAAGACCTCACCCAACCAGGATTCAAACCCACGATCTTATAATTGTGACCGGGGAACGCTACCTCTGGGCCACCTGGACAATAAAAGCAGTCCTAAACTCTGCTATATTTCACACAAAGCCTGTTCAACGAGCTTATGGCGCTGTGAACCACTATAGGAGACCACCCGTGCCGCGTAGGTGATCAGAGCAACGTTTTACCAAATGCGGCTTCGAAACACGAGGATCAATATATATTTCATTAGCCCAATAAAGCACACGGACTTCTACATATAATCAACACCTCACCCAACCAGGATTCAAACCCACGATCTTATAATTGTGACCGGGGAACGCTACCTCTGGGCCAACAGGACAATAAAAGCAGTCCTAAACTCTCTATATTTCACACAAAGCCTGTTCAACGAGCTTATGGCGCTGTGAGCCACTATAGGAGACCACCCGTGCCGCGTAGGTGATCAGAGCAACGTTTTACCAAATCCGGCTTCGAAACACGAGGATCCATATATATTTCATAAGCCCAATAAAGCACTCAGACTTCTACATATAATCAACACCTCACCCAACCAGGATTCAAACCCACGATCTTATAATTGTGACCGGGGAACGCTACCTCTGGGCCACCAGGACAATAAAAGCAGTCCTAAACTCTGCTATATTTCAAACAAAGCCTGTTCAACGACCTTATGGCGCCATGAACCTCTAATAGGGACCACCCGTCCCGCTTAGGTGATCAGAGCAACGATTCACCAAATCCGGCTCGAAACACGAGGATCCATATATATTTCCTTAGCCCAATAAAGTACCCAGACTTCTACATATAATCAACACCTCACCCCACCAGGATTTGAAACCACGATCTTATAATTGTCACCGGGGAACGCTACCTCTTGGCAACCAGGACAATAAAAGCAGTCCTAGACTCTACTATATTTCACACAAAGCCTGTTCAACGACCTTATGGCGCCATTAACCTCTAATGGGGACCACCCGTGCCGCTTAGGTGATCAGAGTAACGTTTAACCAAATGCGGCTTTGAAACCCGAGGATCCATATATATTTCATTAGCCCAATAAAGCACGCAGACTTCTGCATATAAACAACGCCTCACCCCACCAGGATTTAAACCCACGATCTTATAATTGTGAAAGGGGAACGCTACCTCTGGGCCACCAGGACAATAAAAGCAGTCCTAGACTCTACTATATTTCACACAAAGCCTGTTCAACGACCTTATGGCGCCATGAACCTCTAATGGGGACAACCCGTGCCGCTTAGGTGATCAGAGTAACGTTTTTCCAAATCCGGCTTCGACACACGTGGATCCATATATATTTCATTAGCCCAATAAAGCACGCGGACTTCTACATATAATCAACATCTCACCCCACCAGGATTTGAACCCACGATCTTATAATTGTGACCGTGGAACGCTACCTCTGGGACACAAGGACAATAAAAGCAGTCCTAGACTCTGCTATATTTCACACAAAGCCTGTTCAACGAGCTTATGGCGACGTGAACCTCTAATGGGGACGACCCATGCCTCTTAGGTGATCAGAGCAACGTTTTACTAAATGCGGCTTCGAAACTCGAGGATCCATATATATTTTATTAGCCCAATAAAGCACACGGACTTCTACATATAATCAACACCTCACCCCACCAGGATTTGAACCCACTATCTTATATTTGTGACCGGGGGACGCTACCTCTGGGCCACCAGGACAATAAAAGCATTCCTAGACTCTGCTATATTTCACACAAAGCCTGTTCAACGGGCTTATGGCACCGTGAACCTCTAATGGGGACCACCCGTGCCCTTAGGTGATCAGAGCAACGTTTTACCAAATCCGGCTTCGAAACACGAGGATCAAAATATATTTCATTAGCCCAATAAAGCACTCGGAATTCTACATATCATCAACACCTCACCCCACCAGGATTCAAACCCACGATCTTATATTGTGACCGGGGAACGCTACCTCTGGGCCACCAGGACAATAAAAGCAGTCCTAGACTCTGCTATATTTCACACAAAGCCTGTTCAACGAGCTTATGGCGCTGTGAACCACTATAGGAGACCACCCGTGCCGCTTAGGTGATCAGAGCAACTTTTTACCAAATGCGGCTTCGAAACACGAGGATCCATATATATTTCATTAGCCCAATAAAGCACACGGACTTCTACATATAATCAACACCTCACCCCACCAGGATTTGAACCCACGATCTTATAATTGTGACCGGGGAAAGCTACCTCTGGGCCACCAGGACAATAAAAGCAGTCCTAGACTCTGGTATATTTCACACAAAGCCTGTTCAACGAGCTTATGGCGCCGTGAACCTCTAATGCGGACCACCCGTGCCGCTTAGGTGATCAGAGCAACGTTTTACCAAATCCGGCTTCGAAACACGAGGATCAATATATATTTCATAAGCCCAATAAAGCACTCGGACTTCTACATATAATCAACACCTCACCCAACCAGGATTCAAACCCACGATCTTATAATTGTAACCGGGGAACGCTACCTCTGGGCCACCAGGACAATAAAAGCAGTCCTAAACTCTGCTATATTTCACACAAAGCCTGTTCAACGAGCTTATGGCGCTGTGAACCACTATAGGAGACCACCCGTGCCGCGTAGGTGATCAGATCAACGTTTTATCAAATGCGGCTTCGAAACACGAGGATCCATATATATTTCATTAGCCCAATAAAGCACACGGACTTCTACATATAATCAACACCTCACCCCACCAGGATTTGAACCCACGATCTTATAATTGTGACCGGGGAACGCTACCTCTTGGCAACCAGGACAATAAAAGCAGTCCTAGACTCTACTATATTTCACACAAAGCCTGTTCAACGATCTTATAGCGCCATGAACCTCTGATGGGGACCACCCGTGCCGCTTAGGTGATAAGAGCAACGTTTTCCAAAATCCGGTTTGGAAACACGAGGATCCATATATATTTCATTAGCCCAATAAAGTACCCGGACTTCTACATATAATCAACACCTCACCCCACCAGGATTTGAAACCACGATCTTATAATTGTGACCGGGGAACGCTACCTCTTGGCAACCAGGACAATAAAAGCAGTCCTAGACACTACTATATTTCACACAAAGCCTGTTCAACGATCTTATAGCGCCATGCGCCATGAACGCTACCTCCTGGCAACCAGGACAATAAAAGCAGTCCTAGACTCTACTATATTTCACACAAACCCTGTTCAACGACCTTATGGCGCCATGAACCTCTAATAGGGACCACCCGTCCCGCTTAGGTGATCAGAGCAACGTTTTACCAAATCCGGCTCGAAACACGTGGATCCATATATATTTCATTAGCCCAATAAAGTACCCAGACTTCTACATATAATCAACACCTCACCCCACCAGGATTTGAAACCACGATCTTATAATTGTCACCGGGGAACGCTACCTCCTGGCAACCAGGACAATAAAAGCAGTCCTAGACTCTACTATATTTCACACAAAGCCTGTTCAACGACCTTATGGCGCCATTAACCTCTAATGGGGACCACCCGTGCCGCTTAAGTGATCAGAGTAACGTTTAACCAAATGCAGCTTTGAAACCCGAGGATCCATATATATTTCATTAGCCCAATAAAGCACGCAGACTTCTGCATATAAACAACGCCTCACCCCACCAGGATTTAAACCCACGATCTTATAATTGTGAAAGGGGAACGCTACCTCTGGGCCACCAGGAAAATAATAGCAGTCCTTGACTATGCTATATTTCACACAAACCCTGTTCAACGAGCTTATGGCGCCGTGAACCTCTAATGGGGACCACCCGTGCCGCTTAGGTGATCAGAGCAACGTTTTACCAAATGCGGCTTCAAAACACGAGGGTCCATATATATTTCATTAGCCCAATAAAGCACGCGGACTTCTACATATAATCAACACCTCACCCCACAAAGGATTCAAACCCACGATCTTATAATTGTGACCGGGGTATGCTACCTCTGGGCCACCAGGACAATAAAAGAAGTCCTAGACTCTACTATATTTCACACAAAGCCTGTTCAACGACCTTATGGCGCCATGAACCTCTAATGGGGACCACCCGTCCCGCTTAGGTGATCACAGTAACGTTTTACCAAATCCGGCTCGAAACACGTGGATCCATATATATTTCATTAGCCCAATACAGCACGCGGACTTCTACATAAAATCAACACCACACCCCACCAGGATTCAATCCCAAAATCTTATAATTGTGATTAGGGAATGCTACCTGTGGACCACCAGGACACTAAAAGCAGTCCTAGACTCTACTATATTTCACACGAAGCCTGTTTAACGACCTTATGGCGCCATTAACCTCTAATGGGGACCATCTGTGCCGCTTAGGTGATAAGAGCAACTTTTACCAAATCCGGCTTGGAAACACGAGGATCCATATATATTTCATTAGCCCAATAATGCATGCGGACTTCTACATATAATCAACACCTCACCCCACCAGGATTTGAACCCACGATCTTATAATTGTGACTGGGGAACGTTACCTCTGGGCAACCAGGACAATAAAAGCAGTCTTAGACTCTACCATATTTCACACAAAGCCTGTTCAACGACCTTATGGCGCCATGAACCTTTAATGGGGACCACCCGTGCCGCTTAGGTGATCAGAGCAACGTTTTACCAAATCCGGCTTCGAAAAACGAGGATCCATATATATTTCATTAGCCCAATAATGCATGCGGACTTCTACATATAATCAACACCTCACCCCAACAGGATTTGAACCCACTATCTTATAATTGTGAACTGGGGACGCTACCTCTGGGCCACCAGGACAATAAAACCATTCCTAGACTCTGCTATATTTCACACAAAGCCTGTTCAACGACCTTATGGCACCGTGAACCTCTAATGGTGACCACCCGTGCCGCTTAGGTAATCCGAGCAACGTTTTACTAAATCCGGCTTCGAAACACGAGGATCCATATATATTTCATTAGCCCAATAAAGCACTCGGACTTCTACATATAATCAACACCTCACACCACCAGGATTTGAACACACGATCTTATAATTGTGACCGGGGAACGCTACCTCTGGGCCACCAGGACAATAAAAGCAGTCCTAGACTCTGCTATATTTCACACAAAGCGTGTTCAACGAGCTTATGGCACTGTGAACCTCTAATAGGGACCACCCGTCCCGCTTAGGTGATCAGAGCAACGTTTTACCAAATCCGGCTCGAAACACGAGGATCCATATATATTTCATTAGCCCAATAAAGTACCCAGACTTCTACATATAATCAACACCTCACCCCACCAAGATTTGAAACCACGATCTTATAATTGTCACCAGGGAACGCTACCTCTTGGCAACCAGGACAATAAAAGCAGTCCTAGACTCTGCTATATTTCACACAAAGCCTGTTCAACGATCTTATGGCGCCGTGAACCTCTAATGGGGACCACCCGTGCCGCTTAGGTGATCAGAGCAACGTTTTACCAAATCCGGCTTCGAAACACGAGGATCCATATATATTTTCATTAGCCCAATAAAGCACTCGGACTTCTACATATAATCAACACCTCACCCCACCAGGATTCAAACCCACGATCTTATAATTGTGACCGGGTTATGCTACCTCTGGGCCACCAGGACAATAAAAGCAGTCCTAGACTCTACTATATTTCACACAAAGCCTGTTCAACGAGCTTATGGCGCTGTGTACAACTATAGGGGACCACCCGTGCTGCTTAGGTGATCAGAGCAACGTTTTACCAAATGGGGCTTCGAAACATGAGGATCCATATATATTTCATTAGCCCAATAAAGCACGCGGACTTCTTCATATAATCAACACCTCACCCCACCAGGGTTCGAACCCACGATCTTCTAATTGTGACCGGGGAAAGCTACCTCTGGGCCACTAGGACAATAAAAGCAGTCCTAGACTCTGCTATATTTCACACAAAGCCTGTTCAACGAGCTTATGGCGCCGTGAACCACTATAGAGGACCACCCGTGCTGCTTATTTGATCAGAGCAACGTTTTACCAAATCTGGCTTGGAAACTCGAGGATCCATATATATTTCATTAGCCCAATAAAGCACGCGGACTTCTACATAAAATCAACACCTCACCCCACCAGGATTCAAACCCAAAATCTTATAATTGTGACCAGGGAATGCTACATGTGGACCACCAGGACACTAAAAGCAGTCCTAGACTCTGTTATATTTCACAATGCCTGTTCAACGAGCTTATTGCGCCGTGAACCTCTAATGGGGACAACACGTGCCGCTTGGGGACCAGAGCAACGTTTTACCAAATCCGGCTACGAAACACGAGGATCCAAATATATTTCTTTAGCCCAATAAAGCATGCGGACTTCTACATAAAATCAACACCTCAACCCACCAGGATTCAAAACCAAAATCTTATAATTGTGACCAGGGAATGCTACCTGTGGACCACCAGGACACTAAAAGCCGTCCTAGACTGTTATATTTCACACAAAGCCTGTTCAACGAGCTTATGGGGCTGTGAACCACTATATGGGACCACCCGTGCCCCTTAGGTGATCAGAGCAAAGTTTTACCAAATGCGGCTTCAAAACACGAGGATCCATATATTTTTCATTAGCGTAATAAAGCACGCGGACTTCTACATATAATCAACACCTCACCCCACCAGGATTTGAACCCACGATCTTATAATTGTGACCGGGGAACGCTACCTCTGGGCAACCAGGACAATATAAGCAGTCCTAGACGCTACTATATTTCACACAAAGCCTGTTCAACGACCTCATGGCGCCATGAACCTCTAATGGGGACCACCCGTGCCGCTTAGGTGATCAGAGCAACGTTTTACCAAATCCGGCTTGGAAACACGAGGATACATATATATTTCATTAGCCCAATAAAGCACGCGGACTTCTACATATAATCAACACCTCACCCCACCAGGATTCAGACTCACGATCTTATAATTGTGACCGGGGTATGCTACCTCTGGGCCACCAGGACAATAAAAGCAGTCCTAGACTCTACTATATTTCACAAAATGCCTGTTCAACGACCTTATGGCGCTATGAACCTCTAATGGGGACCACCCGTGCCGCTTAGGTGATCAGAGTAACGTTTAACCAAATGCGGCTACGAAACACGAGGATCCAAATATATTTCTTTAGCCCAATACCGTACGCAGACTTCTACATAAAATCAACACCTCACCCCACCAGGATTCAAACCCAAAATCTTATAATTGTGACCAGGGAATGCTACCTGTGGACCACCAGGACACTAAAAGCAGTCCTAGACTCAGTTATATTTCACGCAAAGCCTGTTCAACGAGCTTATGGCGCCGTGAACCTCTTCTGGGGACCACCAGTGCCGCTTAGGTGTTCAGAGCAGCGTTTTACCAAATCCGGCTTCGAAACACGAGTATCCATATATATATCATTAGCCCAATAAAGCACGCAATCTTCTACATATAATCAACACCGCACCCCACCAGGATTCAAACCCACGATCTTATAATTGTGACCGGGGAACGCTACCTCTGGGCCACCAGGAGACTAAAAGCAGTCCTAAACTCTGTTATATTTCACACAAAGCCTGTTCAACGAGCTTATGGCGCCGTGAACCTCTACTGGGGACCACCAGTGCCATTTAGGTGATAAGAGCAAGGTTATACCAAATCAAGCTTGGAAACACGAGGATCCATATATATTTCATTAGCCCAATAAAGCACGCGGACTTCTACATAAAATCAACACCTCACCCCACCAGGATTCAATCCCAAAATCTTATAATTGTGACTAGGGAATGCTACCTGAGGACCACCAGGACACTAAAAGCAGTCCTAGACTCTGTATTATTTCACACAAAGCCTGTTCAACGAGCTAATGGCGCCGTGAACCTCTAATGGGGACCACACGTGCCGCTTGGTGACCAGAGCAACGTTTTACCAAATCCGGCTACGAAACACTAGGATCCAAATACATTTATTTAGCCCAATAAAGCACGCGGACTTCTACATAAAATCACCACCTCACCCCACCAGGATTCAAACCCAAAATCTTATAATTGTGACCAGGGAATGCTACCTGTGGACCACCAGGACCGTAAAAGCAGTCATAGACTGTTATATTTCACACAAAGCCTGTTCAACGAGCTTATGGCGCCGTGAACCTCTAATGAGGACCACCAGTGCCGCTTAGGTGTTCAGAGTAATGTTTTACTAAATCCGGCTTCGAAACACGAGGATCCATATCTATTTCATTAGCCCAATAGAGCACGCACATTTCTACATATAATCAACACCTCACCCCACCAGGATTCGAACCAACGATCTTATAATTGTGACCGGGGAACGCTACCTCTGGGCCACCAGGACACTAAAAGCAGTCCTGAACTCTGTTATATTTCACAAAAAGCCTGTTCAATGAGCTTATGGTGCCGTGAACCTCTAATGGGGACCACCCGTGCCGCTTAGGTGATCAGAGCAACGTTTTACCAAATTCGGCTTCGAAAAGCGAGTATCCATATATATTTCATTAGCCCAATAAAGCATGCAGATTTCTACATATAATCAACACCTCACCTCACCAGGAGTCAAACCCAAAATCTTATAATTGTGACCAGGGAATGCTACCTGTGGACCACCAGGACACTAAAAGCAGTCCTAGACTCTGTTATATTTCACGCAAAGCCTGTTCAACTAGCTTATGGCGCCGTAAACCTCTACTGGGGACCACCAGTGCCGCTTAGGTGATAAGAGCAACGTTTTACCAAATCCGTCTTCGAAACACGAGGATCCATATATATTTCATTAGCCCAATAAAGCACGCGGACTTCTACATATAATCAACACCTCACCCCACCAGGATTCGAACCCACGATCTTATAATTGTGACCGGGGTATGCTACCTCTGGGCCACCAGGACAATAAAAGCAGTCCTAGACCCTGCTATATTTCACACAAAGCCTGTTCAACGAGCTTATGATGCTGTAAACCTCTAATGGGGACCATCTGTGCCGCTTAGGTGATTAGAGCAACGTTTTACCAAATCCGGCTTGGAAACACGAGGATCCATATATATTTCATTAGCCCAATAAAGCACTCGGGCTTCTACATATAATCAACACCTCACCCCACCAGGATTCAAACCCACGATCTTATAATTGTA
>NW_024735749.1:25000-41128 GCF_018991925.1 Homarus americanus | reverse complement strand
AGGAAGGTTTGAGAGGCTTGTCTCGGGGGTACCAGCGGCCATGGCGCCGGCACTCCCACCCCTGACTCCGTTCCTTCTTATTCTTAAGACAGAGAGAGAGAGGAAGGTTTGAGGGGCTTGTCGCGGGGGTACCAGCGGCCATGGCGCCGGTACTCCCACCCCTAACTCCGTTCCTTCTTATTCTTCTGAAGACAGAGAGAGAGAGAGATAAAGGAAGGTTAGAGAGGCTTGTCTCGGGGTTACCAGCGGCCATGGCGCCGGCACTCCCACCCCTGACTCCGTTCCTTCTTATTCTTCTTCTTCTTCTTCTTCTGACAGAGAGAGGAAGGTTTGAGGAGCTTGTCGCAGGGGTACCAGCGGCCATGGCGCCGGCACTCCCACCCCTGACCCCGTTCCTTCTCATTCTCAACGAGCAGCTTAGGTGCTCGGCCCTCTCAGCAACATCAATAGTGGTAAATAGCCAATAGGAAAAGTGTTCCAGCAGAACATCTCTCGCAGAGTCATATACACAGTTTTAATGCATATACGCTCCTGTTCCGCCCTTACTCGGCCGCACCTTTGCCGCTTAAACTTTGACCTCTATCCCCGTTCCCTCATGCCACAGCAGTGGCACTTGTTTTTCCGGAGAAAGAGAGCGAGAGTCGCAGTATTAATTGGCGTGAGCGGCCTTTCCGGCTGCAGAACTAGTGCTCTATCCCGGCGAGCGCCGTTATGAGGCGCAACACCGTCTTTAACGCGTTTAGAGAGAACTCCCCCTGCCTCCCTCCCAGGCCTGTCATGAGATAGACGTGGACTCGTGGCGAACTCTCAAAGAGAACTCCCACACCGCGTCTGACCGTGGGAGAGGGTGGAGGAGCGCGTGAGGAAGAGCACGGCGTCACCCAAACATTCTCGTCCCGACGAGAGCAATTGTCATCTCTCTGCCTGCGCCACTACATGGTAGACTGCGGGCCCAGGCGCACTCATCAATTTAGGTTCCACTGCAATGCATGCCAAGCACTCTTTTCGAGGTGATAGACGAAATTCCGGCGGGGCTTACTTAAAAGATATCCGACCCGGTTTCGTTTCCTCTTCGTGGGATGGAGTGCTTCTTCTCCGAGGACTGCTGGACCCGGAGCTGCGAAGACCTGCCTCTTTTGCTGCGTGTTTGAGCAGTCTGCAACTTTGTTGTGATAAGACACTCAATCCTAGTGATTGTACTTACTCAACATAGTGACGGTGTAATTACCATCACAGATTGTACGGAAAATTCCAACTTTTGGAAAAAACAAATATTTGGGCTCCCCAAATTTTGACTACTACCCGTGCGTCTACGTCCTGGATTGGCCAATCAGTGGTGCCCCACGGTGGCGTGATACATGCACGTTTACTGCGGTGCTCTGATTGGCTAACCGAACGTGGCGTGGTAGGTAGGCTGTTTCTACTCTCTAAGTCCTCTTCTTTCCTTTTTCATCCCCCTCATGCACTCCGTTCTTTGAACGGGAGGCGGGACTTAGCAATACGGTCGATCCGGCAAGGGAACCTGTGATAGTGCAGGGCACCCCTTGTCCGGGGGTCACCGGTAGGTGGCAACTTTCTTAGACATAACTATAGTCACAGGTAACCTGGGTGCAGAACCCTACGAGCCCGACGCCCGTCCAGGAGGGGGGGGCGGGGTCACTGCTCCCAGGCAGGAGCCCTGTGTTATAGGTAGGATTAGATGTAATCAAGAAGATGACAACAAGCATTAGAATAAAACATAGAGATAAGGGACACTCTATTGGAAGGAGAAAAGTGGCAGAAATCACTTACAACAAATTGCAAGTCCCACTAACAAGAATATTCAGCACCAATGAAGGTTTTAAAGTAATCTGTAAAGATGACTTTGATTCAGATAAAATCCTTTCAAAAGAAGCCAGAGATATATTTTACAATGAAGGCCTTGTTGTTGTCATGCCACCAGAACAAACAGCAAAAAGATCAGTTTTCGTTCGTCAAGTCGACCAAGAGATCGGGAGGAAGACATCTGAAGACCTGAAGGATGAACTGGAACGCCAAAACAGGTGGATGAAGATTGAAGAAGTCATTAAGATAAAAGACTATACTCATGTTTTTAAGATTACTTTTGAAGAAGTGTCAATGGCTGAGAAAGTTTTACAACAGGGCTTTCTAATATTCAACATGTCAGTCACACCACATCAAATAAAGAAGAAGACATTCATCAGTCTGCAAACTTGCTTCTCCTGCTACAGATATGAAGAACACACAACGAGAGACTGCCCGGAAAAAGAAAAAAAGTACTGCTCAGATTGTGCAGGCGACGACCATACCTACACTGAATGTAAGAATACACATGTTGGCTGTCTCAACTGTAAGAGAAACGGGAATGCATACATAGGACATAGGACGTTAGCAATGGCATGCCCAATAAAAAACACATGATAAAGTACAAGGAACAAGAAACAAGGAAAAAGGAACAAGACAAGAAGGATACGACATACGTCGAAATAGCCAAGAGAGCGGTCCAAGAGGCTCATAGACCAGAATCCACCATATTAAACCTAAGTGAACCAATACATGACAAGGTAATGATTAGTATGATCCATGCACATCTGCACAATATCATTGCACCTGGATCATACAATGAGGAATTAAGGAAAATGTTTAAATTGAATAGCCTACCAGAGATGATATTTCCAGAGAATCCACAATCCGAAAAACTATTTCAGGCAACATACGCAAGCGAACTGAGAGAAAGACTACAGCTAGACAAACAAAGGTTTGAGCAA
Source organism: Homarus americanus (assembly GCF_018991925.1). Classification (NCBI taxonomy): domain Eukaryota; kingdom Metazoa; phylum Arthropoda; class Malacostraca; order Decapoda; family Nephropidae; genus Homarus; species Homarus americanus. Next base: position 38,360 of record NW_024735749.1, on the reverse strand, counting down.
GGAGCAACAGCTGATACACAAGGAACACAAGCGACTGATAGAGATCCCAGACAAATGACTAGAAGTGACAAAGAGAAGATAGAAATAACAAAAGGACAGACTATAAGACAAAGGAGTAGGAGGAGAGAAGATAAGATGGAAACTGAACACAATATACAACCTGAATCTGCTGAAGAAATTGGATTAAAAGTTATCACTACAACAAAACATGGAATCCCAACATCGAGACCAACAGGAGGGACAATAGTAAAAAAACTGTGAAGGAGGGATATACAAGTGGACATATCAAGAAAAATCCCTAAGTGAAGATTATGTCTGGTCACTAATTACTACGGACAAACTAAAGATTACGACCAATGACTTTAAAATAGTAGACCCGTCAGAGTTTAGAAGTCAGAAGCGGGAAACAGGATGATAGGTCTCCACTTCAACAGTTACAATCCAAGTATAAGAAGTAATGGATAATAGACAAACAGTAAGAACTTTAAGAATAATACAACACAACGTAAGAAACTGGAAGACCGAGAGAATTAACCTAAGTAATATATATCAAGAAATTGACCCTGACATTATACTAATAAACAGTCACGGTGAGACAGAAAACAACAACATAAAACTCTTTAACTATTATGTAAACCAAAGAAATAAATCGGGCGAGAAAAATGACGGAGTAGCTATAGCGGTTAAAAGAAACTTAAAATTTAAACTAATTGATGACTTCCAGGATGAATTTCTAGGAATAAAAATAAATACAACTCAAGGAGACGTAATTATTGCTACTACTTATCTGCCACCGAGACGACCCTACTCACCTATAGAAGACCTATTAAAATTGGCTAACAATAGTCATCCGATGTACATCTTAGGAGACTTTAACGCCAGACATAGGATCTTTGACAATACAAATAATAACGTCGTGGGAAACGCCCTTAATCAATTAATAAATTTAGGGAAAATCAACCATCTGGGTCCTAACTTTCCAACCTGGAGAAATCACAATACACAATCGACACCAGACAAAATTTTTACCAACAACAAAGCCTTTTTTAATTACCATATAATACAGGGACCTCTTACAGGCAGTGACCATCTGCCAATTATACTAACACTGTCAACAAGCCCCATACAGATACCAATAAAAAAGAGACTGAAAATGAGTAAAACAGACTGGGACATTTAAAAGACGACTTAAGTAATCACCACTCGTTAGCCTACAAGGGAAAACAACAGAAGATATAGACTCAGAAATGGACAGACTGCACTCAGCAATAAAAACATCTATAACCAAACACACTCCTACTTCACACTTTAGAACATTACCCAACAACAGACTACCAGAAGAAGTTAAATTAATCCAAACCCATTACAATGAAATAAACGGGTATATGGAAAGACACGGCAGTAACAGATGGCTATATACGACACAGATAGCACTACAGATAAAATTAAGAGACGCATGTAAGGAAGCAGACAATAAAAAATGGAATGATATTATAATGGCGGCTGACATGACTAAAGACATAAAAACATTTTGGACTTCCATAAACAAGATGATGGGGCACAACAAGCAAAAAACACCATACATTAAAGACCAAAATGGAACAAAACTGCACGAGGAAAATGAACAAGAGTCAGCATTCAAAAGGGAATGGGTAAAAGTTTTTAAAATATCAGATGAGGAAAATGAAGATTTTGATAGTGAACACGAAGAAAGGATAGAAGAAGAAATGGGAAGACATATACATAGAATCACCCCAAGGCAATATATAGACTATAACTTATTACCTAATATTCAAATAATAACCATGGGAGAAATGATGCACTGTCTGAGGAAGTTTAAGGAAAAAGCCCCTGGGCTCACAGGTATTACACGAAAAATGATCATGAATCTACCTGAAAACATTTTAAATACACTATTAAACATTTATAACGCATGCTTAATAACTGGTTACTTTCCTGACAAACTAAAATATGCTAAAATGATATTTATTCCCAAGGAGGGTAAGGACAATAAGGAAATATTAAACTACAGGCCAATATCTTTATTAGAAATTACTGGGAAACTCTTGGAAAAAATTTTAAATACAAGACTTATAGCCTTTTTAACACAACATGGGAAAACTAACAGCAGACAACATGGATTTATGCCCAATAGAAATACCCTAACTGCAATAGCTATAATAATGGAAATAATTGCAATAGAAAAAAGCAAGGGTAACCAGATCAATATAATTTTAAGGGATGTTTCTAAGGCCTTTGATAAGGTTTGGCATTTAGGCTTAAAATATAAAATATTAAAACTGGGACTTAATGAATACTTGCTAAGAATATTGTGTAACTATTTAGATGGTAGGAGAGCACAAATTCAAATTGGAAACTTTTTGGGAACTATGTTTAATCTTGAGAGTGGAGTACCTCAAGGAGGATGCCTTTCTCCAACATTATATACAATTTATACTTCAGACACACCTCAACCTACCCCCTTTAGCGAATATGTAATGTTTGCTGATGATATTACTCAAATAGTATCATACCCAGGAAAATCAACTCAATTTATGGCACTCTACACGGTAAGAGCGATAAAAAACATAAATGATTTTGAGAAAAAATGGAAAATTAGGACAAATAAGAACAAATTCAAGATAATACCAATAGCCAAGATTAAAACAAGTCCAGTAATAGTCGACCAGGAACTATACCCATACGACACTGAAGGCAGGATGCTTGGATTAAAACTAACAAAAAGAGGATATATAACATACTTAAAAGATAAAGAACGACAGGCAAGAATAAGATTATCAAAAATAAAACGCTTTAAGAACCTTAGCATTAATAACAAAAGAAAGATATATATTGCCCTTGTCAAATCAATTATGGACTACCCATCCATCCCATTGAACACCCTTAGTAAAACGTGCATTAAAAGGTTACAAACAGTGCAAAATATAGCCCTTAGATTTATATATAACATAAAATATACAGACCACATCAGTAATGAACAGCTACACAAGAGAGCAAATCTCTTAGCAATCAATGTAGATATACACAACAAAGCTGTAAATATTTGGAAAAAAGTGACTGAACTTAACACAGAAACATATCAAAACTGGATAAATAATATAGACAACGAAGAATTCCAAGAACACAGTTGGTTTAAATCAGCCAGGAAGAAAGTAATTTAACCATCTCCTGCCCCAATATACATATAAAACCTTAATAGAGAGAATAAAAGATGAGTGACCTACCAGCTCCATTAAGAACCTGGCAGGCCTCTCCATACAGTGTACCTTTAGACTAATACAACTAACAAAAAAAAAAAAAAAAAAAAAAAAAAAAAAAAAAAAAAAAAAAAAAAAAAAATGTGATTACCCTCCCAGCTACACAAGGACCTGGGCGGGCTCACTAACTCAAAAAAAAATAAATAAATAAAAATAATAATAATAATAATAATAATGTGATTACCCTCCCAGCTACATTAGCCAGGAAGAAGTAATTGAACCACCTCCTGCCCCAATATACACATTCACACATAAAACATTAATAGAGGAATAAAGATGAGAGTGACCTACCAGCTCCACTAAGAACCTGGCAGGCCTCTCCATACAGTGTACCTTTAGACTAACACAACTAACACTTAACTAACACCTCAAAAAAAAAATAAATAAAAAACAAATGTGACTACCCTCCCAGTTACACAAGGACCTGGGCGGGCTCACTAACTCCAACAATAATAAAAATAATAATAATAAGCAGCATTATATAAATAAACCAATATTAATACAAAGGTCTGACGACCCAAGGGAGCAGAACAAAGACAAAACACCAATAAGAAAGATGAAGCGATCTGGTTGAGCCCAGATTCTTTCTACTTCTGCTGTATTTCAGTTTCACCACTTTTCCTTCAACCCCTAATAATCTTCTTTCACCTCTTAACTAAAGACTTCGTACTCGTACTCTTCTCCGAGAGAGAAGGAGGAGGACGTGTGCCTCTTAGAACATGTGCAGCATCAGCCATGAGCGGCGGACGGCCATTCGTGTCTCTGTGGACAGCAGGCAAAAGAGCGCCTCCAGTTACTTGCGAGGGCGACAACTGTCGTCGGGACGGGACACACACACATGTGTGTGTGCCCGGCTTTGTTGTGGTTGAATGTGGGTGCGCCAAGTCCATGGACTTGCTAGTGATAGGCTTGTTTTTAAGGGCACGCCTCGGGCAAGGCGCGGGCGATTAAACCCCAAGGCGGAAGCTCGGTTCGGGTTACCCTCGTGTCGGGGAGACAGTCAGCAGGCACCGAACTCGCAGCAACCGATGGATGTATATTTCCGACCTGAAGTGGCGGCGACAAGCTCCTTATGGCTGCCGCCGCTGCACAATATCGCGATTGAACTTGTCGATGTATCTGGCCCATTCTTGGGTCATACCGACGCGCGGTTGCTGCGGTCTTCATCGACAGCCAGGAAGTGATCCCGTTAAGTTGTGAATTTCCATTTACGATGTACTGCGACCAACCATCACAGAGTCGAGTCTCAATGAAAGGGTTTGACAGACATAGCCCAAGTTTGTGGTTTGGGTTTTGGCGGGCCAACCTGTTGATGTTTTTGACACTAAAATTTCTTCTTTTTTTGGGTCCAAGAGGCTTATTAAGCTGGTAGTAAGTGGACGGGCAGCAAGTCCAAAAGCCCGTGCGTCCTCCTCGATAAATGCGCTCTCTCGCCTGAGTGTGGTCCACCCACAGCGTGGTACCTATTTTTGGTGCGGGGGCCGGGATTGTCCTCTTTCGCTGCTGGAGTTGCCAGAGCAGAGCCCGAGACCGCCCAAATCAGGATAGTAGTAGTTTTAAGAGCGCCCCGTTCTCTTTCTCTCTGTTAATGATCCTTCCTCAGGTTCACCTACGGAAACCTTGTTACGACCTTTACTTCCACTAAATGATCAAGTTTGGACATCTTTCCGTCAGCTCGAGGCGACGACCCCAGAAAACCCTCGCGGGCAACGGGGCCGACAATCCAAGAGCGCCAGTCCGAAGGCCTCACTAAATCATTCAATCGGTAGTAGCGACGGGCGGTGTGTACAAAGGGCAGGGAAGTAGTCAGCGCAAGCTGATGACTTGCACTTACTGGGAATTCCTCGTTCATGGGAAACAATTGCAAGCCCCAATCCCTATCAAGAAAGGCTTTGAACGGGTTACCCGCTCCTGCGGAGAGCTTCGTTGATCGCCGGTGGCAGCAGCGCGTCGCGGCCAAGAACATCTAAGGCATCACGGACCTGTTATTGCTCAATCTCGTCTGACTAAAATTGCGCTTTACCCCTCTAGAAGAAGTTGCAGGCTGGACACCATTTTCTGGAATCCGTCGACTGCTTAGTAGAGCCAGTGTCTCGTTAGTTATCGGAATTAACCAGACAAATCGTACTCACCAACTAGAGCGGCCATGCACCACCACCCACCGGAATAGAAGAGCTCTCAATCTCAAATCGGCCTCCCGTGTCTGGGCCTGAAACGGCGTTTCCGTGTTGAGTCAAATTAAGCCCATGACTCCACTCCTGGTGGTGCCCTTCCGTCAATTCCTTTAAGTTTCAGCTTTGCAACCATACTTCCCCCGGAACCCAAAGACTTTGGTTTCCCGGAAGCTGCCCGCCGGGTCATGGGAAGAACGCCGGCGGATCGCTAGTTGGCATCGTTTATGGTTAGAACTAGGGCGGTATCTGATCGCCTTCGACCCTCTAACTTTCGTTCTTGATTAATGAAAACATCCTTGGCAAATGCTTTCGCAGTAGTTCGTCTTGCGACGGTCCAAGAATTTCACCTCTAGAGTCGCAATACGAATGCCCCCGCCTGTTCCGATTAGTCATTACCTCTGGTTCCGAAAACCAACAAAATAGAACCGAGGTCCTATTCCATTATTCCATGCATCACCATTCGGGTCATTCAAATAGCCTGCTCTGAGCACTCTAATTTTTTCAAAGTAAACTCTCCGGCCACCGGGACACTTTCGACAAAAGAGCATCATTGATGCAAGCCATGAGGTGCTTGTTCGGAGGCGTGACAGTAAGCTTTCGGGCGGTGCACCGTCAGTCCAGAACTGAATCCAACTTCGAGCTTTTTAACCGCAACAACTTTTAATATCGTATGGGCTGGAATTACATGACTGCTGGCTGGACTTGCCCTCAATGGATACTCGTTAAAGGATTTAAAGTGTACTTTCATTCGATTCTTGAGCCTCGGATGAGACTCACATCGTTATTTTCGTCCTGCCTCCATTGCCGGGAGTGGGTAATTTGCGTGCCTGCTGCCTTCCTTAGATGTGGTAGCCGTTTCTCAGGCTCCCTCTCCGGAATCGAACCCTGATTCCCCGTTACCCGTTATAGCCATTGTAGGCGCATAACCTACAATCGAAAGCTGATAAGGCAGACACTTGAAAGAAGCGGCGCCGATGCGGAGACCGTGCGCTCAGCCCGAAGTTATTCAGATTCACCACAGGTGGGTTACGGACCGGGGCCCGACCAGTTTTGAACTAATAAAAGCGCTCTTCCCTTGCGGTCAGAGACCAATTGCATGTATTAGCTCTAGAATTGCCACAGTTATCCAAGTAAGTGGGTTTACAGATTCAATGAAACATAGCTGATTTAATGAGCCATTCGCGGTTTCGCCGTAAATCGGCTTGTACTTACACATGCATGGCTTAATCTTTGAGACAAGCATATGACTACTGGCAGGATCAACCAGGTAGCTGCTGCTGTTGGCGGCGCCTATCACGGCGGCCAAAATAGTGAGAGAGATTGAGCGAGAGGCAGAAGACATTGGGCGAGGGACCGCACGTTGGCCTTAGAGAAATAGCAAACCAGATGATCAGATCTAACTGCACCTTCTCTTGCTATCCTCGGCGCCGGCAGCGCCACCGTGTGTGCCAATCTCCTCCCTTATCTGCTCCTCTTCTCTTCTCTTTGCCCCAGCTCCAGCGAGGCAGAAGACATTGGGCGAGGGACCGCACGTCCGTGTGTGCCAATCTCCTCCCTTATCCGCTCCTCTTCTCTTCTCTTTGCTCAAGCGAAGGCAGCATTAGGCGAGGACCTGCGTTGGCCTTAGAAAATGGCAAACCAGATGATCAGATCTAACTGCACCTTCTCTTGCTATCTCGGCGCCGGCAAGCGCCACCGTGTGTACCAATCTCCTCATATCGCTCCTCTTCTCCTCTTTGCCCCAGCTCAGCGGGGCGAAGACATTGAGCGAGACCGCGTCGTGTGTGCCAATCTCCTCCTTATCCGCTCCTCTTCTCTTTGCCCCACTTCAGCGGCGGCGACGTAGGCGAGGACCGCCGCGTTGGCCTTAGAGAAATAACCAAACCAGATGATCAGATCAAACTGCACCTTCTCTTGCGCTATCCTCGGCACTTACGGCAAGCGCCTGGATGTGTGCCAATCTCCTCCTTATCCGCTCCCTCTTCTCTTTGCCCCAGCTCCAGCGAGGCAGCCGACATTGGGACGAGGGACCGCACGTTGGCCTTAGAGAAATAGCGAACCAGATGATCAGATAAAACTGCACCTTCTCTTGCTATCCTCGGCGCCGGCAGCGCCACCGTGTGTGCCAATCTCCTCCCTTATCCGCTCCTCTCCTCTTTGCCCCAGCTCCAGCGAGGCAGCCGACATTGGGCGAGGGACCGCACGTTGGCCTTAGAGAAATAGCAAACCAGATGATCAGATCAAACTGCACCTTCTCTTGCTATCCTCGGCGCCGGCAGCGCCACCGTGTGTGCCAATCTCCTCCCTTATCCGCTCCTCTCCTCTTTGCCCCAGCTCCAGCGAGGCAGCCGACATTGGGCGAGAGAACGCACGTTGGCCAATCTCCTCCCTTATCCGCTCCTCTTCTCTTTGCCCCAGCTCCAGCGAGGCAGAAGACATTGGGCGAGGGACCGCACGTTGGCCAATCTCCTCCCTTATCCTTCTCCTCTCTCTCTTTCTTTGTCACTCTCTCTTACTGTTTGTTGGGACGTGGGCTCATGAGCGCCATCGTCGCCCAATATTGGTTAGGTTGTGTATTTCACGGGTGGGAACCGCCATCGTTGTTAGGTGATGGGGTAACCCAACGTGTGCTTTGAAGAGTTTTGGCTGCTAAACTCTCTTTTTAGTATAAACGGCTCCCAGACTGCGCCCTGGTCATGTTGAACCATGAGCGTTGTCTATGCACATTTAGGATAGCCGTTTGCGCGTGGAATAGTGCAATGAATCTCGGTCAAGAGACGGTTGGGCGCTGCATTGAAGGCCGGTACAGACGCGAAGACTGGGTGATCAGCCAACACAAGTCCGCTAAGTTGGGCAGACAGCAAGGCGAAGTTGATCCCCGTTCCGGACTGAAAGGCCGCAGCATATGCTGTGACGGAAACTTGTAGGGTGGCGACGTGTGCGCCGAGAGAGAGACGGAGTAAATAATGTCCAAACGGAAGAGAGACCTGGCAAGTGTAATTGATAGAGCGCGAGCCTACTCGCCATAAGCCCGCTCCACTGCCATTCCTCTGATCCAATGAGACTAAAATCTCTCTCCTTCTGCTCCAGCCATTGCAGAGCAGGGAAGCGACGGCAATTTTGGTTGTTGTTTTTGAATGCCGCGCTTTGCTTCGCAGAGGTGCCGAAGCGCTCCGCTGAGGGGCGGAAGATATTTCACACCGAATATGTGTGTGAAGGCACCCTCTCCCCTTAATATAGTGAAATAGTGCAATCCAGCATACAAGGTCGGACGATAGGACATTCACCGTACCGCACCTCGAGAGTGGATGTTGTTTGTTGGGTAAGGTTAAAACCGGACTGTTCGCAGACAGCCGAATAACCCGGTTCCGGACTAATTGGTGGATGCAACATCATGATGATGCTGCTGCTGTCGCGGAAACCGCAGTGGCGACGTGAGAGAGTAATAATGTTCAATAGGGAGAGCGACCTGGCTAGTGTAATTGATAGATCGCGAGCCTACTCGCCATTAGCCCGCTCCACTGCCATTCCTCTGACCCAATGAGACTATTCTCTCTCTCGCTCTCCTTCTGCTCCAGCCATTGCAGGGCAGGGAGAGGAAATCGACGGCAATTTTGGTTGTTGTTTTTGAATGCCGCGTTTTGCTTCGCAGAGGCGCCGAAGCGCTCCGCTGGGGGGCGGAAGATATTTCACATCGAATATGTGTGTGAAGGCACCCTCTCCCCTTAATATAGTGAAATAGTGCAATCCAGCATACAAGAGCGGACGATAGGAGAGTCACCGTACCGCACCTCGAGAGTGGAAGTTGTTTGATCGTTTGTTAGGCAAGGTTAAAACCTGACTGTTCGCGAACAGCCCGGTTCCGGACTTACAATAGTCGCAACATCATGATGCTGCTGCTGTCACGGAAACCGTGGTGGCGACGTGTGCGCCGAGAGAGTAATAATGTTCAATTGGGAGACAGACCTGGCTAGTGAAATTCATAGAACCCACTCCACTGCCATTCCTCTGACCCCATGAGACTATTTTCTCTCTCTCTCTCCTTCTGCTGCTGCTGCTCCAGGCATTGCAGGGCAGGGAAGGGAAAGCGACGGCAACTTTGGTTGTTGTTTTTGAATGCCGCGCTTTTCTTCGCAGAGGCGCCGAAGCGCTCCGCTGGGGGGCGGAAGATATTCCACACAGAATAGGTGTGTGAAGGCACCCTATCCCCTTAATATAGTGAAATAGTGCAATCCAGCATACAAGGGCGGACGATAGGACAGTCACCGTACCGCACCTCGAGAGTGGAGGTTGTTTGATCGTTTGTTAGGCAAGTTTAAAACCTGACTGTTCGCGAACAGCCGAATATCCCGGTTCCGGACTTATTGGTAGACGCAACATCATGATGCTGCTGCTGTCACGGAAACCGTGGTGGCGACGTGTGCGCCGAGAGAGAGTAATAATGTTCAATAGGAAGATAGACCTGGCTAGTGAAATTCATAGATCGTGCTCCACTGCCATTCCTCTGACCCCATGAGACTATTTTCTCTCTCTCTCCTTCTGCTGCTCCAGCCATTGCAGGGCAGGGAAGGGAAAGCGACGGCAGTTTTGGTTGTTGTTTTTGAATGCCGCGCTTTGCTTCGCAGAGGCGCGGAAGCGCTCCGCTGGGGGGCGGAAGATATTTCACACCGAATATGTGTGGGAAGGCACCCTCTCCCCTTAATATAGTGAAATAGTGCAATCGAACACACAAGGGCGGATGTTTTCATCACCGTCTCCCACTCGGTGTGTGCAGATTCTCGGATCATTTTGTATAGTATGCTCTTAAATCGACCACCGATTGACTTTGATGGTCTCCCATGCGGGTGTGGGATTTCTCTGGTATGTCGTATAATATGACCGAGGTGCCTCTACCCCTTATTATAGTGAAATAGTGCCATCCAGTGTACAAGGGCGGACGCTTTCATCACCGTCTCCCACTCGGTGTGTGCACATTCTCGGATCATTTTGTATAGTATGCTATTAAATCGACCCTCGATTGACTCTGACGGTCTCCCATTCGGGTGTGCAAGTTTCTGTAGTATGCTATTAAATCGACCCCCGATTGACTTTGACTGGCTCCCATTCGGGTGTGCACGTTTCTGTAGTATGCTATCAAATCGACCCCCGATTGACTTTGACGGTCTCCCATGCGGGTGTGGAACTTCTCTGGTATTTTGTATAATATGACCGAGGTGCCTCTACCCCTTACTATAGTGAAATAGTGCCATCCATTGTACAAGGGCTTTCATCACCGTCTCCCACTCGGTGTGTGCACATTCTCGGATCATTTTGTATAGTATGCTATTAAATCGACCCTCGATTGACTCTGAAGGTCTCCCATTCGGGTGTGCAAGTTCTCTTTAGTATGCTATCAAATCGACCCCCGATTGACTTTGACGGTCTCCCATTCGGGTGTGCAAGTTCTCTGTAGTATGCTATCAAATCGACCCCCGATTGACTTTGACGGTCTCCCATTCAGGTGTGCAAGTTCTCTGTAGTATGCTATCAAATCGACCCCCGATTGACTTTGACGGTCTCCCATGCGGGTGTGGAACTTCTCTGGTATTTTGTATAATATGACCGAGGTGCCTCTACCCCTTACTGTAGTGAAATAGTGCCATCCAGTGTACAAGGGCTTTCATCACCGTCTCCCACTCGGTGTGTGCACATTCTCGGATCATTTTGTATAGTATGCTATTAAATCGACCCTCGATTGGCGTGATGGTCTCGATACAGTTATTACGGTATCTGTAGTATGCTATCCGTCGACCCCCGATTGACTTTGACGGTCTCCATTCCAGGTGTTTGAATTCTCTGTATTGCTATCAAATCGACCCCCGATTGACTTTGACGGTCTCCATCTTGGTGTGAACTTCTCTGGTATTTTTGTATAATATGGCCGAGGTGCCTCTACCCCTTGCTATGAGTGAAATAGTGCCATCAGTGTACAAAGGCTTTCATCACCGTCTCCCACTCGGTGTGTGCACATTCTCGGATCATTTTGTATAGTATGCTATTAAATCGACCCTCGATTGACTCTGATGGTCTCCCATTCGGGTGTGCAAGTTCTCTGTAGTATGCTATCAAATCGACCCCCGATTCACTTTGACGGTCTCCCATGCGGGTGTGGAACTTCTCTGGTATGTTGTATAATATGACCGAGGTGCCCCTACCCCTTACTATAGTGAAATAGTGCCATCCAGTGTACAAGGGCGGACGCTTTCATCACCGTCTCCCACTCGGTGTGTGCACATTCTCGGATCATTTTGTATAGTATGCTATTAAATCGACCCTCGATTGACTCTGACGGTCTCCCATTCTGGTGTGTAAGTTCTCTGCAGTATGCTATTATATCGACCCCCGATTGACTTTAACGGTCTCCCATGCGGGTGTTGAACTTCTCTGGTATGTTGTACAATATGACCGAGGTGCCTCTACCCCTTACTATAGTGAAATAGTGCCATCCAGCGTACAAGGGCGGACGTTTTCATCACCGTCTCCCACTCGGTGTGTGCAGATTCTCGGATCATTTTGTAAAGTATGCTCTTAAATCGACCCCCGATTGACTTTGACGGTCTCCCATTCGGGTGTGCAAGTCTCTGTAGTATGCTATTAAATCGACCCCCGATTGACTTTGACGGTCTCCCATTCGGGTGTGCAAGTTTCTGTAGTATGCTATTAAATCGACCCCCGATTGACTTTGACGGTCTCCATTCGGGTGTGCAAGTTTCTGTGGTATGCTATCAAATCGATCCCCGATTGACTTTGACGGTCTCCCATGCGGGTGTGGAACTTCTCTGGTATGTTGTATAATATGACCGAGGTGCCTCTACCCCTTACTATAGTGAAATAGTGCCATCCAGTGTACAAGGGCGGACGCTTTCATCACCGTCTCCCACTCGGTGTGTGCAGATTCTCGGATCATTTTGTAAAGTATGCTCTTAAATCGACCCCCGATTGACTTTGACGGTCTCCCATTCGGGTGTGCAAGTTTCTGTAGTATGCTATTAAATCGACCCCCGATTGACTTTGACTGTCTCCCATTCGGGTGTGCAAGTTTCTGTAGTATGCTATTAAATCGACCCCCGATTGACTTTGACTGTCTCCCATTCGGGTGTGCAAGTTTCTGTAGTATGCTATTAAATCGACCCCCGATTGACTTTGACTGTCTCCCATTCGGGTGTGCAAGTTTCTGTAGTATGCTATCAAATCGACCCCCGATTGACTTTGACGGTCTCCCATTCGGGTGTGCAAGTTTCTGTAGTATGCTATTAAATCGACCCCCGATTGACTTTGACGGTCTCCCATTCGGGTGTGCAAGTTTCTGTAGTATGCTATTAAATCGACCCCCGATTGACTTTGACTGTCTCCCATTCGGGTGTGCAAGTTTCTGTAGTATGCTATTAAATCGACCCCCGATTGACTTTCACTGTCTCCCATTCGGGTGTGCAAGTTTCTGTAGTATGCTATCAAATCGACCCCCGATTGACTTTGACGGTCTCCCATTCGGGTGTGCAAGTTTCTGTAGTATGCTATTAAATCGACCCCCGATTGACTTTGACGGTCTCCCATTCGGGTGTGCAAGTTTCTGTGGTATGCTATCAAATCGATCCCCGATTGACTTTGACGGTCTCCCATGCGGGTGTGGAACTTCTCTGGTATGTTTATAATATGACCGAGGTGCTTCTACCCCTTACTCTAGTGAAATAGTGCCATCCAGTGTACAAGGGCGGACGCTTTCATCACCGTCTCCCACTCGGTGTGTGCATATTCTCGGATCATTTTGTAAAGTATGCTCTTAAATCGACCCCCGATTGACTTTGACGGTCTCCCATTCGGGTGTGCAAGTTTCTGTAGTATGCTATTAAATCGACCCCCGATTGACTT
>NW_024735749.1:7500-20000 GCF_018991925.1 Homarus americanus | reverse complement strand
CAATGGCCATTGTGACAAGTATCTCGATGCCCGCGCGTCTGATGCCCAACCGGCTGAGCAGCTTGATAGTGGCTGGTATTATGCCACCTCGTGCGCCGAAGGCAACACCCAGGAAGTTCACTGCAGCTACCGGTGGCAGCGAGCTGTTGTTAGCAATGAACCTCCTGATGTCGACCTCGTGTGCACGGTACTTATCGATCTTGTGCTGCTCAGCTAAGCGAAGGGTGTTAATATCGCTTTCGAAGGGCACACAGACGTCGAGCACCGAGTACTGGCCATTTTTCTGCAGGATCAGATCAGGCTTCACGAACGTGTGACCACTTTGTACCCGCGGCTCTAAGAGTACATGGAAGCCTTCTCCCTGTAGCCATTGTTTTAGCTTAAGGAAGATACGGTCATGTCTTGTCACCCTGTGGTTTTGGGCAGCAGGACACCTCTGTAAGAGATGTAGTATATCCTCCTGCCCTTCCCCACATTGGCGACAGGTCATTCTTCCCAAGTCCTCATTAGGCACCCGGCCAATGGCTCTAGAGACTCGGCAGTTGATGGTCTGAGACCTGAGTCGCAATAGGTCGATGGCTTTCCTGCCTGGGCCTAGGTCGTTTCGCAAGATGGCATTGCTGGCCCGGCTTCCAAAGAAGTTCTCCGCCCCCTTGCCATGCCAGGATGTACTCCACTCTTCCCTCTTCTTCCGCAACAGCGACCTTTTCAATTGACAAGGTGTTATTGTCTATATGGCCTACCCGGAAGTGCCTCGCCATTGCCCCGACTTCGCGACCCCAGAGACCCACAGAGGCTATAAACCTTACTGCAGGGTCGTCTGAGGCCTCGAGACGCCGGAGCAGTCCCATCTTCTGATGGGACACGGTCTCCAGTAGCGAGGGCACTCCCACGCCCCCGTCTCTCATGGGTAGGCCAATGGCCGCTGTATTGAGTGTCCGAGGTAGGTGGAGCCATTGCCTGGTCCGGTCGCGAAGGGTCCTGTCTAGTGCCCTGAGAAGGTTCATAGAACAGGATCCCTTCATGTACCTATACTGAAGCCTCGGGATAATCTGAGACTTCAGTATCTTGATCTTTAGCAAGGGTTTCAGCGAAGAACCTCCTATTTTCTCCATGATGTTCTGGAGTTTTTGTTTTTCGCCATCGACCCTACTCCCCGGTCTCTCAAGTCCTGAGGGCCCCACTTGGAGCCCTAAGTACCTCACATACTCATCAGGTTCAATTCTTGGTAGGTATTCGGCCAGACCCTTGGTCGAGTTCAGCATTGTAAAGCATTCCTCGGTCACGACCCTGAGCTTCACACCATACCTACCCCTTGCAGCCCGCTCAAGACCCAGCGTGGCGCACTTCGTGGGCTGCGCGGCCAGTCCCCTCGCACCAACGAACCGGTCGAGCTGATTCAGGCTCCTCTGCATCCCGAGCGTGGACTCGGAGACTATTACCAGGTCGTCCGCGAATCCTGTCACCGCCACCGACGTTACATCATCCAGGCGGTATCCAACGGCAGGACCCAGGGACTCCAGGTACTCATCCACCACGGCACACAAAAGGAAGGGGGACAATGGACATCCCTGCTTCACTCCTCTGGTCATGGGGATGGGGTCTGACTCCCCGCCGGGAACGCAAATGCTTGTCCCTACGTGGCTGTAAAGATCCCTCACAACATCCAGAAGGTGGTTAGGCGTATCCAAGCGCCGAAGTGCCCTGTCGAGAGAGGTGTGCGACACAGTGTCGAACGCTTTGGCTACGTCGACAAAGGTGATATAGATGTTACGCTTCTCTCTCCAGGCGTGCCTTATCAGTTCCTCTACGAGTGCTAGGTTTTCACCGCACCCGTCGACTGACCTAAAGGCCTTCTGGCTTATACTTGTATTGGTACTCTCCACCATCCGGAATGCGAGGATCTTACAGTATGCCCTAAGGATGTGGGACCCGATCGTAATTGGACGCCAATTAGAGGGGGTCCCAAGCCGCGATTTTTTGGGAAGCATGGATGTTCTGCTGTTTTTCTTCCATTGAGGAACCCGTGCCAAATACAGCCATGTATTAAATATTCTTAGGAGAACCCTCGGCCCTAGCCTTCGTAGCGCTCCGGTGTCGAGCTCTGGGTTCTCCGGACCTACTGCGGTCTCCGGTCCACGAAGTGCGCCCACCACCTCTTTGCCGGCTATGGGGTCAAGAATTGTTAGCATCCTGTCATTCGTGCGCACCTCAACATGTTCGTCATCCGGGGGCGATTCAGCAGCAAACCTCGGTCGGAATTCCGCGACGAATTCATCGACCGAGGGCCTCTCGCCCTCGAATTCGACATCGTTGATGATCTTATTTGCGATCTCCTTTGGACTACGTTTGCAAGCCCTTTGTGTCTGTGCATACTCCATTCTTTTTCGGACTCTCCTGGGTAGGTGACTATAACTGGGCGACACTCTATTTACTCCTTGCCGAGGCGTTCTACCAGAGAAAAGCCTCGGCTTATGTGCCCGCAATGCAGCCTCCAGCCCATTCAGCGCCATCTCGACGCTGGGGACGGAATGGCCCGCAGCACTGAATTGAGACTGACGACCAATGCGTCACCCTCCTCCTCCTCCTCGCTGAGAGCCCTCAGATGCTCCCATAACTTGACCCTCTCCCCCAGCTCCGGGGCGATATCCCGCTCTGGGTCACTCCCGGAGTCATCAGGGTCAGAGGGGTCAGGATCGTTGACCCCCTCGGGTAGCTCATCTGGTATGAGGGCTCTTGTGCCGCCTCCAGCCCCGTTGGTTGATCTGGGGCTGCTTCCAGGGTCTTCTGTTTCCTGGAGGCCACTTCGTACGATGTTCCTGTACTTTTGGGTCTTGCGCATAGCCCTCAAGCGTTCCAGCCGGATTGTCCCCTCCGGGAGGCTTCCAATCAACACTTGGTTGATTTTGGAAACCCCCCTTCCTGACCGGAGGAGTTTCACCTCCTCCTCCACCACTAGGAGCATTTCCTGTGTGGAGTAGGCAACCCGCCTGGCAGGCTCGAGGGTTTGATTGTAGGTCCCCTTGTGCATATGACGAGTGTGTTGGGTAAGTCCCACCGGAGTTGGGAATGTCCTTCCACACTCGCCACATGTGTGGTGTTGGGGACCCGCGCATACCTGCTGCTCCTCTGGGGAGCAGCTTTTGAAGTGGACTGCACAGACTTTAGGGTCCCTAAGTGGCACTTGACATTTGCCGCACCTGATTTCTAGAGTCGCTCGGTGCGAGGACCTGGTGTGGTTTGTGTATGCCTTAGCAGATCTAACAGAGGTACCGCAAATTCCACACCGGATTTTGTCAAAGGACCCCACACCTTTATACTCCATGGTCACGATCAAGTTTGTCGTTTCGGGTGTCGCTCCTGGTCCCGATATGCTGGGTCTGTCAGTTGTGAGTGTGTCCTCGGCCGCTGACTTGTCAGCGGCCGTGGCTATACGAGGACTTAGTGGGCCTGGGGGTTCGCCAGGGATCCCATCCTCTGCCAGAGACACACCTCCAGAGGGAGCCACTTTTGATTGTGGCGTCTCCTCTCCGGAACATTGCCGCTCCCGGGACAGTGGGGGAACACGTGGTGCCCCTGCAACCACGGACCTCACTTTTGAATTCACACGCTTGTGCCGAACAGCTAAGCTGAACGCCCGACTCTCGCCTGTCTTGGAAGCTGAAGGCTCCACTGACGGTGGGCACGGTTCGATAGTTGCGTTGAACATCAGCTTTTAGTTTAAAACACAATAACCGCTTATCAGAAGATACACGGACTTACAACCTGAATTCTAAAAGTTACTCCCGCCGTTTACCCGCGCTTGGTTGAATTTCTTCACTTTGACATTCAGAGCACTGGGCCGAAATCACATTGCGTCAACATCCATCAAAGACCATCGCAATGCTTTGTTTTAATTAGACAGTCGGATTCCCTGGTCCGTGCCAGTTCTGAGTTGATCGCTGGGCGCCAGCCGAAGTGGGATTGTAGTGAACCGAACGGCCCGCCTCCCCCGCACCTCTTACTACAAGAGCTTTGGAGGGACGGCGAACACCGCCCGAGAACACGCCCACGCAGCCTAGCGTGTTCCACGGAAGGGCCGGAGGTACGCCGGTCCGAGCTCGGTTTAGAGAGGCGCTAGGCCACCGCAGCGCGCCCCGCACGAGAGAGGAGCGCACATGTGCGACATCATCCCTCGCCGGACGAACCACGGCAGTTTGCCCTAACGTCCCTACCGTCACCTCGCCCAGTCCTGCGCCCGAACCCATGTAATAGGCCCCTGTCTCATCAACAGAACGTATTATATAAATGGGTCAATACATCTGATATTATATTCAGATTCACCACCCTGTAACTATGAGTAAGACATGAGATTGACACGTTAGCGGGCAACTTACCCAAGAGGGCGAGACCCATAGCTCAGCATTTCTGTAAGCACGCACTGCGATGCCCCTAAGCTTCAGTAGCTCACCTCAACTCATATCGTAAGGACGTGACCTAACGTTTATCATACATAAACGCCGTCCCTTTCTCATTCACTCCTAGACAGTGAGACTTACGGTTGATATACACTCAGGAATTATATATACAACCTTTTATAATAAAACAAAGGAACTACCGTTTGGGTTTCGTTACTTAAAACCCAAATATAAATATGTGTGAACGGACTGGTTAATTGGACAAGCAGCCGATTCATATAGGTGGCAAGCGGTGTGTACGGATTCTTCAAACTGGTAGTCGTATCATCTGTCTGTGTCTTGTGAAAAACAAGAAACCACACAGCAGTGACGCGTTACATAATCCGAGTGTTTAAAACTATATCCCGTATTGAGACGATATGTAGTGAGCGCTCCTTATCTCTGTCACATACAAATACGTGCAGAATTCGTAATATACAAATATTACAGCCTGTTGGTATATATCCAGATTGAGCCGGTTGAGATAGACTCCACTCAGCATTCCCTAGACATTACAGTGTTGCAGTGTTGAACAACAGTTTCGTAACCTGGAATTCAATTGGTATTTCACTAGCAGCTGAGCAGTATTGTTGTGTCGTCAGCGCGAATTACGAATTCCGGTGTCATCATACAGATCTCCATATATACGTGGACTGTGAAGAATTGGCACACGGCAGTTTCCGCCAGCGAACCAGCACTACCAGTGTGATAACCAATCATAGTTTTCTGATCGCCGGTGGAGGAACTCACCTAAATCAAGTGGACTCGTCTCTCACCAAAGCAGAAGCGTCATCTCGTTGCCAAGGAAACCAGCAGCAGCGCACGCATCCTAGGAAGAGGCCCCGCCCACACCCCGCCCACACTCCACTCAGAACTCTTGAAGGATGATCACATTTTCTATACAGACGTACTCTGTATAAATAGGTATTTAAATTACATAATTCTACACACATGAACACGTTCGAGAGATATCTTCACACAGATAGGTTCGTCGGATAGGATTATTTCAATGATAAAGTGTCGAATGTAAGATTAATGAATTGAAATCCTATAATTTACAGTAGTTTGTAAGTGTCTGTCTTCTTATTGATAGTTTAAAAATTAACTACAATTAATATTCATTTGTCTTGTAAATGAGAGGCAAGTGATCTACTTACTGTTAAGTATTCATTGACCCAAGGGGGCTAATAGATAATTTCTAAGTTTCCCATGTCTAATGTAGATGAAATCGAACGCCTAGCGCAACTATTTGCTGATAACCAACTCATCAATGATCAAGCCCAGACTGACATAGATTTTGAGTATGGAACACAGTTAAATGAGTCGGTAGGAAGTAGTGAGAAAGTTATAGACGAATCATTTGACGACTTAAACCGTCGTACCCTACGGTCTGGTAATCACTATAGTACCTCACCTAAGTATACTAAAGCAGTTACCCCTGTTACAGGTGATAGTGTGTCTGTTGCTAAATCGGTAACAACATTATTAACCCAGCCTTCTGTTAAGAGTAAGAATACTAACTTGCTTAATAACACTAAAATGGCATCTTCTAACCCTCACCTAAAGCTGATAATGTTATTAATATCATGCAGCGCGGCGATTATGTTCGAAATTTCACGGGACAAGACGATTATAGGGTCGCACATTTTATTCGTGCATGTGAAGATAGCATGCGCAATAGTCACATAACGACTGACGAAGAAAAGAAAGCATATGTACGTTCCCATATAACGCAGGGTTCCTATGCAGGCAGTCGTTTAAATGCGTTTGGTTTACAAAGCCCTGACTATGAAAAGTTCAAGCGAACGCTAATTGGGATTATTGGGGGTAGGTCACAGCTGGGCCAACTTCAGATGTCACAGATGCCTCACTCCCAGACTCCTTATGCGACACACTTAGCTCCGATCGCTCCTCCCCGCCTAACATATAAACAGAAAACATCGTTACGATGCGCACATTGTAATAAACGTGGCCACGTAATGGAAGATTGTTTTCTGCTCCGAGGTAATAGTGCAAATAAAGCCACACCCGGTGCAAAGCCATTCTCAAGGTCAAACAGAGAGGGAGCAAAAGCAGCACCTCCTCCTCCTAACCAGACAGCGCGCAAATGGTGCGCTCTTCACAAATCGACATTTCATAGTACACATGAGTGCGATATACTAATAAAGGCTAGGGGAGTAGACCTAAGTGAAACGGAGGTGTCGTATAGGCGCAAGCAGAAACGTCCCCAGGACAAGTCATCGGGGGAAGACCAGCGCGCACACTACAGCACGGAGAGGGATAGATAGGGTAGTTCCCACCCCTCCTCACAGCACTTCTATAGCGGCCTCATTAATAGCGGCGCTTAGAAAAGTGGAAGTGTTGTCAGTACCGGTGAGAGTGGATAATACCAGATTGGCTCTTGATATAGACACTGGTGCTTGCGCTAATGTATTGGCCTTGACATCATATCACGAGTTACAACGTAAATTCCCTCACCCCAAATTCAAATGGAGGCCTAGTAACGCTGAGCTCGAAGGAGTTTCAGGTACTCAGCTGAGCATCAAAGGAATGGTGACGTTACCTCTCAGATTCTCAAGACGTGGTACGCCCTTCTACGCGGACTTTTATATAGTTCAGCAGTTCAATTTGCCAGCTGACGGGTTACTTGGTCTACCAACTCTTCGAAAGAACATGATAGATGTTCATCCACGTAATAATAGTGTTACGTTTAAAGGTGTTTCCTACACAGCAATGAATCATTCTGAACCTATGCTCACCGCTAGGACGAAAGTGTTGTCTACCAATCCTATTAAGAGGAAGGCGGATCTTGCGTCAGAGATATCTCTCGACCTCAACCACACACCTTCCCAGCGTGATTACAGCAGCAAGAGTTGGAAGATAGTACCTGCAATGTTGAAGAGTACTCTCCATTACCAGAATGAGGAATTCACCAACGCAACAATCCTGTGAGCTGAAGTGAACATTAGTTTCTGCAAATGATTCGTTCACTGCCCAGGGTGTGACAGGACGTGACTGCAGTTGTTGTGACTACTCATCAATCAACATCCTGTCAACAAAATTCTTTCGTATGGCGTGAACAACCCCCAGTTACCAGCACCCAGCACCCACCCTAGTGATGATGACACATCCGGTCTGAGAGATGGTCTCAGCATTCTGAGGTATGGTGTTGTGGATGACGTTGTGTAACAATTAGCGGCGGTTTGCTGTACTCAGGATTTTTGTGAGCATTGACCCAATCACCGGACCTTGGAATCAGCTGTGTCTACTGTGGTACACACACACACAAGTCTACGGGGTTGCGGGAGCAATTTCACATTATCAAGAAATTAAAGAAAGGATGTTATGTGTGTGATTTTCTAGATATCACAGCAATGTCGAAGTGCAACCAAATAAATTCCTAATTCGAGGTATTGTTGCGAATTGCCAACAGACTCGACTGGCCAGGATAGATCAAATAGCACCACATGTCAAGGTGATCGATCATCCTCAGGGCAAGACACGCCTGTTAGAGCTGCTTGCCGACTACAGAAATAGTAGCCTTGCCAGGGGAAACGCTAGGTCAGACAGATTTAACATCCCATCATATAGCGTTAAAGGAAGGAACCAACCCTATTTACATACCAGCTTATAGACTACCTCATAGCCAGCGCGCTGTAGTGCAAGATATGGTACAAAATATGTTACAGGGTATGTTAGATGAGAATGTCATTAGACACTCAAAATCCACCTTTAACAGCCCATTATTCCTCGTCCCGAAAAAGGATGGTGGATAGCGCCCTGTCATAGATTTCAGGCGCGTAAATAATCAAACAATCCCTGATAGGTACCCAATGCCTATCTTGAGTGACATATTGCAATCCTTAGGCAAGGATAATGCGGTATTTAGCAACTTAGAATTGCTTAGTGGGTATTGGCAAATACCACTCGATGAAACATCACGAGAAATCACGGCATTTAGCACGCCTCTAGGCCACTTTGAGTTTCTACGAATGCCATTTGGTCTCAGAAATGCCCCACTAACATTTCAAAGAATGATCAACACCCTGTTTGCCGGACTAATTGGTAACACAGTCTGCGCTTATTTGGATGATCTAATAGTAGTCAGTAAGGACGTCGATTCCCATCTGATAAAACTGCGTGAAGTTTTGGCCAAACTTTCCACAGCAGGACTCAAAATAAAACTCTCAAAGTGCGAGTTTTTAAAATCCAGAATCCATTTCCTTGGTCATGTAGTCGACGGTGAGGGCATACACACAGTTAATGATAAAGTCAAAGCTGTATCTCAGTTCCCGCGTCCTACCTCAAATGATCATGTGCGTAGCCTTCTCGGATTATTTGGTTATTATCGTTCCTTTATCAAGGACTATGCAACATTAGCATCGCCCCGAACGAGGTTGCTCAAAAAAGATGCAGTGTTTATATAGGATGCTGAACACGAGGAAAGTTTTACGGCATTGAAGACAGCGCTAACCAATGCCCCGGTTCTAGCATTCCCAGACTACACTCAACCTTTCACTCTCTGTACTGACGCTCCCGGAATTGGAGTCGGAGCAGTGCTCATGCAAGAGGACACGCGTGGGAAGTTTAGAGTGATAGCATTTGCAAGTCGCAAACTAATCGATGCTGAAACACGTTATTCGGTGACGCATTTAGAAACGTTAGCCGTTGTGTGGGCACTTAAGAAGTTCAAAGACATTATCTTTGGCTACAAGATAACTGTTTTTACTGATCATGCGGCAGTCACCGAACTGTTCCATGGCAGAAACTTATCAGGCAGATTAGCACGCTGGTATCTGACAATTCAAGAGTTTGACCCCGAATTTAGGTATTTACCTGGGAGGGCGAATGTTGTCGCCGACGCTCTGTCAAGAAATATAGCACCAGTTATGCCTGTACCAACATTCACTCTTTCGCAGCTGGAAGATGAGCAACGACGCGACCCATATTGGTCAGCTGTTATTTTTGCTCTCGAATCGGGCGAGGATGTTAAACTCCCCAAGTTATTTCTTCCCTTAAGTCAGTTTGAATTACGACATAACATACTCAATAGGACGAGAAAATCTCCTGAGGGTAATGTGTCTCAAATAGTCGTACCTGACACGTTGTGCAAAGCAGTAATGACATTGTTCCACGATGTCCCACAAGCAGGTCACCAAGGTCGTGATAAATGCTTAGCGGATTTACGAAAGAAGTATTTCTGGAACACTATGAAGAAAGACATAGAATTACACATAGCTAATTGTTTGGCATGTGCTCAACATAAAAGATCGACAGGATCACCTGCCCCGATTCTACAATATCCTACACCAGACCGTCCGTTTGATACAGTCGCTGTTGATGTGTTACAACTCCCAATGAGTCATCAGGGATCAGGATACGTCTTAGTGTGTGTGGATCATTTTTCCAGGTTCGTGGTCTTGATCCCACTAAAAAGCAAAACGGCCGAAGCAGTAGCCTATGCATTAGTGATGAATCTCATATGTCCATATACTACGCCTAAAGTTCTACTCTCTGATAATGGAACAGAGTTCAAGAATGAGCTAATAGAGCATATATGTGCACAATATGGAATTAAACAAACTTTTGTGACAGCTTATCATCCACAGGCTAATGGCCTTGTTGAAAGAACCAATCGTAAAATCCTAGAAATACTGCGTCCAATTGTTAGTGGTTTTCAATACGCATGGGAGGATTGGTTACCGCAGGTTGCAGCGTCGATTAATGGGTCAGTTAATAGCTCTACGGGCAAAACACCCTACTATATTGTCTATGGCACAGATAAACGTCTGCCTTACGACATCCTTACAGAGGCGCCATACCCGGTATATAATACGGATGATATTGCGGCAAAACAAATTCATGTCTTTACAGAAATTCATAACCAAGTACGATCACAGCTAGCGGCGTCACGCGCCGAAATGATCATCAAACAGCATAAACATGCTAAACCTATCGCGCTGAACGTTGGGGACGCTGTTATGTTACAGGTACCTGAAAGGAACTCCAAACTTTCGGCGAAATTTTCTGGTCCATTCCGCATAATCTCAAAAGAAGCAGGCAACAAATTCAAAATATGGAAGCCTAATGCACAGATCGCAGATGTCGTGCACGCGGATCGTCTGAAGAAGACCCAGATAAATGTCTTACCTCCAGTTGATGATAATGTGATTGATGCATCCTTACAGACTGTTCAGAAGCAAAATGTCCCAAATGACTATTGTATGAAACTACGTTCTGCGAGTAGAAGTTAACTCGTACTTTCGCGTCAGATGGAAAACGTCGACGGCCAACTACAATCAGCATTGGACATTCTTCATGGTCTCAGCACAGCTTCGATGAATTCGACAATAGTTTCATGAACGTTGTCGTTCAAGCTGTATCTCAACAGAATCGTGTTATTTCTCAAACCTTTCACGCGATTACTGCTCTAGAATCAAAGGTTAATGCAATCATAATGGAGTCTAACCAAGTTTCGAGGATTGTTACTAGGTTACAGAAAGCAATTCCGACGTTAGAATGGCTCCTTTACTTCACAGAATATTTGCATGCTGCTGAAATTTCAGTTCATAAAATTGTAACCTCTAAAAATGAACTAATAGACAGCATTGTAGATGCCGGGATAGGACGTGTGGACGCGAAGCTTGTGCCTGTGCAGATGCTTCTTGAAGCTTTAAAAAATAGCCAAGTTGCAGTATCATTTAACTCCGATTTTCGATGACAATGAGGTTCAATATCATTACCCACTGTTGGAGTCAACCCTCACGCACAATGCAATTCTGATCCACAATCCTATGAGAGGGCAACATGAGTTTAATGCATGGCATTTAGAACCCTTCCCCTGGTTTGTGAACGACACACTGTATACCCTAGATAGGCCTAAAGAACTTTCTTAGTAGATGAAGAATATTCATTGTTATCAATAGAGGATTCTGAGGTACTGTCACGGTGTAAGTCGTCTTATCTACACCTACACGTATGTCCAGCCTACATTGTTTGCATTTATTCCTGCTGCAGATGGAATATGTGAATTGGCAGTCATACAACCAAATGTACGCACAGCGTTAGCGCAATGCAGTTATAGGCCAGTTAGTCTAAAGACTGTGTTCCACGCTCACCTTCACAATGTGCAGTATTTGTTCTTTCCAAATCTCACTACTGTAATTTTAAAATGCCAAAATGGTGTTAAGCAGCTAGTTGTGAAAGGGCATTACAAGGCTCCTGATTACTGTGAAATCACTTGTAGTACATTACGGACCTTGCCTACTCATCAGCATTTTGCGTTAAATCGAAAACTCAAGTCTGCTTTAATTCCACTTCCTATAATGAACTTCACTATCAAGGATATTCAAATAGTATCAGAGAAATTAAAAGTGTTAGATTTCTTGAACGAGACACATTTTTCTGATTTGAATAATAACTTGCCATTTTACCTGCCACGGGAATTTACTACCAAGTCTTACGATTCCCTCTATTCTGTTAATTCTGGCAATAATGTTCCTGTTCTGTTATTACCGGGCAGCGTCATCCAAATTACCGGGCAGTATCATCCAAATTCAACATTGTTCATAACATACTAACCCGTACGACACAAAAGTCTAGGTCCCCTGTAGTAGAGAATACCCCTACAGAAATTTCCCCAGCTTTGTGTCTACATATCTGTTTATAACATGGTTAGGGTTGTCAAGGATGTACTGTACTCTGTGAGTTATTTAGGCCTCACGGAGCTCGGCTGGTAGGTGACCGAGCGATGTAATAGCCCCCTGTCTCATCAACAGAACGTATTATATAAATGGGTCAATACATCTGATATTATATTCAGATTCACCCCCTGTAACTTTCCACTGTCTATGAGTGAGACATGATATGGACACGTGAGCGGGCAACTTACCCAAGAGGGCGAGACCCATAGCTCAGCATTTCTGTAAGCACGCACTGCGATGCCCCTAAGCTTCAGTAGCTCACCTCAACTCATATCGAAAGGACGTGACCAAACGTTTATCATACATAAACGCCGTCCCTCTCTCATTCACTCCTAGACAGTGAGACTTACGGTTGATATAC
>NW_024735748.1:0-45684 GCF_018991925.1 Homarus americanus | reverse complement strand
AACCACGACCATGTATATATCAACATCGACCATGATTATAATAACCAGGACCATGATTATAAAAACCACGACCATGATTATAATAACCACAACTATGATTATAACAGCCACGACTATGATTATAACAACTACGACCATGATTATAACAACCACGACCACGATTATAACAACCACGACCATGATTATAACAACCACGACCATGATTATAACTAGCACGACCATGATTATACCAACCACGACCATGATTATATCAACCACGACTATGATTATAACAACCACAACCATGATTATAACAACGATGACCAAGATTATAACAACCACGACCATGATTATAGCAACCACGACCATGATCATAACAACTACGACCATGATTATAACAACCACGACCATTGATGATAACAACCACGACAATGATTATAAAAACCACGACTATGATCATAACCACGACCTTGATTATAACAACCACCACCATGATTATATCTACCACGACCATGAATATAACTAGCACGACCATGATTTTATCATCCACGACCATGTATATAACAACAACGACCATGATTATAACAACCAGGACCATGATTATAACAACCACGACCATGATTGTAATAACCACAACTATGATTATAACAGCCACGACTGTGATTATAACAACCACGACCATTATTATAACAACCACGACCATGATTATAATAACTACGACCATGATTATAACAACTTCGACCATGATTATAACTAGCACGACCATGATTATAACAACAACGACCATGATTATAACAACCACGACTATGATTATAACAACCAGAACCATGATTATAACAACCACGACCACGATTATAACAACCACGACCATGATTATAATATCTAAAGTCCATGATTATAACAACTACGACCATGATTATAACAACCACGACCATAATTATAACAACCACGACTATGATCATAACCACGACCATGATTATAACATCCTGGACCCTGATTATAACAACCAGATCCATGATTATAACAACCACGAGCATAATTATAACAACCACGACCATGATTATAATAACTGCGACCCTGATTGTAACAACTACAACCATGATTATAACAAACACGACCATAATTATAACAACCACGACCATGATTATAACAACCATGACCATGATTATAACAACCACGACCATGATTATAACAACCACGAACATGATTATAACAACCACGACCATGATTATAACAACCACGACCATGATTATAACAACCACAACCATGATTATAACAACAACGACCATGATTATAAAAACCACGACCATGATTATAATAAGCACGACCACGATTATGAGAACCACGACCATGATTATATCAAACTCGACCATGATTATAATAACAAGGACCATGATTATAACAACCATGACGATGATTATAACAACGATGACCAAGATTATAACAACCACGACAATGATTATAACAATCACGACCATGATTATAACAACTACAACTATGATTATAACAACCACGACTATTATTATAACAACCACGACTATGATCATAACCACGAACATGATTATAACAACCACGACAATGATTATAACAACAAGGACCATGATTATACCAACGACGAGCATGATTATAACTAGCACGACTATGATTATAACGACCACGACCATGATTATAATAACCACAAACATGATGATAACAACTACAAACATGATTATAACAACCACGACCATGATTACAACAACCACGACCATGATTATAACAACCACGACCATGATTATAATAGCCACGATCATGATTGTAACAACCACGACCATGATTATAACGACCACGACCATGATTGTAGTAACCACGACCATGATTATAACAACTATAAACATGATTATAACAACCACGACCATAATTATAACAACTGCGACCATGATTATAACAACCACGACCATGATTATAATGACCAGGACCATGATTATAACAACCATGACCATGATTATTACAACCACGACTATGATTATAAGAACAACGACCATGATCAAAATAACCAGGACCATGTTTATAAGAACCACGACCATGATTATAACAATCACGACTATGATTATAACAAACACGACCATGATTATAACAACCACGACCATGATTATACCAACCACGAAAATGATTATAACAATAAGGACCATGATTATAACAACCACGACCATGATTATAACAACCACGACCATGATTATAACAACCACGACTATGATTATAACAACCACGACCATGATTATAACAACGATGACCAAGATTATAACAACCACGACCATGATTATAACAACCACGACCATGATTATAACAACTCGACCATGATTATAACAATCACGACCATGATTATAACAACCACGACCATGATTATAACAATTACGACCATGATTATAACAACCCCGACCATGATTATAACAACCACGACCATGAATATAACAAGCACGACCATGATTATAACAACCACAACTATGATTATAACCACTACCATGATTATAATAACCATGACCATGATTATGACAAACACGACCATGATTATAACAACCACGACTATGATTATAACAACTACGACTATAATTATAATAACCAAGACCATGATTATAACACCCACGACCATGATTATATCACCAACGCCCATGATTATACCAACCACGACAATGATTATAACAACCACGACCATTGATTATAACAACCACGACTCTGAATATAACAACAACGACTATGTTCATAACCACGACCATGATTATGACATACACGATCATGATTATAACAACCACGACCATGATTATAACAACAACGACCATGATTATAACAACCAAGACCATGATTATAATAACCACGATCATGATTATAACAACCACGACCATGATTATAACAACCACGACCATGATTATAACAGCCACGAACATGATTATAACAACCACGACCAAGATTATAATAACCACAACTATGAATATAACTACCACGACCATGATTATAACAATTACGACCATGATTATAACAGCCATTACTGGCGATTATAACCACCACGACCACAGATTATAACAACCACGCCTATGATCAGCAACCACGATCATGATTGGTAACAACCAGACATGATTATAACAACCACTTAACTTTCATGATTATAACAACCACGACTATGATTATAACAACCACATACATGATTATAACAACCAGGACTATGATTATAACACCCACGGCCATGATTATAACAACCACGACTATGATTATAACAACCATGACTATGATTATAACAACCACGACCATGATTATAAAAAACCAGGACCATTGATTATAACAACCAGGACCATGAGATTATAACAACTACTTAATTCATGATTATAACAACTATTTAATCATAGATTATTATAAATAAACATGAATTACAGATTATAACAACCACGACCATGATTATAACGACCACGACCATGATTATAATAACCATGACTATGATTATAATAACTACAACCATGATTATATCAACCACGAACCAGAATTATAACAAAATCGACCATGATTATAACAACCACGACTATGATCATAACCACAACCATGATTATAACATCCTGGACCATGATTATAACAACCAGAACCATGATTATAACAACCACGACCATAATTATAACAACCACGACCATGATTATAGCAACCACGACCATAATTATAACAACCAGGACCATGATTATAATAACCACGACGATGATTATAAGAACCACGACCATGATTATAACAACCACGACCATGATTATAACAATCACGACCATGATTATAAAACCACGACCATGATTATAATAACCACGACCAAGATTATATAGAACCACGACCATGATTATATCAACTCGACCCCGAATATAACAAATCATGACCATGATTATAACAACCACGACCATGAATATAACAACCACGACCATGATTATAATAACCAGGACCATGATTATAACAACCATGACGATGATTATAACAAACCACGACCATGATTATAAGAACCACGACCATGATTATAACAACCACGACCATGATTATAACAAACACGACCATGATTATAACAACCACGCATATGATTATAACAACCACGACCATGATTATAATAACCACGACCATGATTATAATAACTACGACCATGATTATAACAACTTCGACCATGATTATAACAACCACGACCACGATTATAACAACCAAGACCATGATTATAATAACTAAAGACCATGATTATAACAACTACGACCATGATTATAACAACCACGACCATAATTATAACAACCACGACTATGATCATAAGCACGACCATGATTATAACATCCTGGACCCTGATTATAACAACGAGAACCATGATTATAACAACCACGACCATAATTATAACAACCACGACCATGATTATAATAACTAAAGACCATGATTATAACAACTACGACCATGATTATAACAGCCACGACTATGATTATAACAACCACGACCATAATTATAACGACCACGACCATGATCATAATAACCGCGACCATGATTATAAGAACTACAACCATGATTATAACAAACACGACCATAATTATAACAACAACGACCATAATTATAACAACCACGACCATGATTATAACAACCACGACCATGATTATAACAACCACGAACATGATTATAACAACCAGAACCATGATTATAACAACCACGACCATAATTATAACAACCACGACCATTAGTATAGCAACCACGACTATGATTATAAATACCACGACCATGATTATAATAAGCACGACCATGATTATAAGAACCACGACCATAATTATATCAAACTCGACCATGATTATAAGAACCAGGACCATGATTATAACAACCATGACGATGATTATAACAACCACGACCATGATTATAAGAACCACGACCATGATTATAACAACCACGAACATGATTATAACAAACACGACCATGATTATAACAACCACGAACATGATTATATCAACGACGACCATGACTATAACAACCACGACCATGATTATAACAATTACAACCATGATTATAACAACCATAACTATTATTATAACCACGACCATGATTATAATAACCACGACCATGATTATAACAACCAAGATCATTATTATAACAACCACGACTATGATTAAAACAACCATGACTAAAATTAAAGCAACCAATACCATGATTATAACACCCACGACCATGATTATAACACCCACGCCCATGATTATACCAA
This sequence comes from Homarus americanus, assembly GCF_018991925.1. NCBI lineage: Eukaryota > Metazoa > Arthropoda > Malacostraca > Decapoda > Nephropidae > Homarus > Homarus americanus. The sequence continues at coordinate 40,493 of NW_024735748.1, read as the reverse complement.
CCACGACCATCATTATAACAACAAGGACCATGATTATAACAACCACGACCTTGATTATAACTCGCACGCAAATGATTATAACAACCACTACCATGATTATAACAACCACGACGATGATTATAACAACCACGACCATGATTATAACAACGATGACCAAGATTATAACAACCACGACCATGATTATAACAACCACGAGACTATGATTATAAATAACCACGACCATGATTATAACAACGATGACCAAGATTATAACAACCACGAAAATGATTATAAATAACCACGCCCATGATTATAACAACTACTTCTAATTATGATTATAACACCCTCGACCATGATTATAAATAATCACGACCATGATTATAACAACCACGACCATGATTATAACAACCACGACCATGATTATAACAACCACGACTATGATTATAACAACCACGACCATGAATATAACAAGCACGACCATGATTATAACAACCACAACAATGATTATAACCACGACCATGATTATAATAACCACGACCATGATTATGACAAACACGACCATGATTATAACAACCACGACTATGATTATAACAACTACGACACTACTTATAACAACCAAGACCATGATTATAACACCCACGACCATGATTATATCACCCACGCCCATGATTATACCAACCACGACAATGATTATAACAACCACGACCATTGATTATAACAACCACGACAATGAATATAACAACAACGACTATGATCATAACCACGACGATGATTATGACAAACACGATCAGGATTATAACAACCACGACGATGATTATAACAACAACGACCATGATTATAACAACCAAGACCATGATTATAATAACCACGACCATGATTATAACAACCACGACCATGATTATAACAACCACGACCATGATTATAACAGCCACGAACATGATTATAACAACCACGACCAAGATTTTAATAACCACAACTATGATTATAACTACCACGACCATGATTATAACAATTACGACCATGATTATAACAGCCACGACTATGATTATAACCACCACGACCATGATTATAACAACCACTCCTATGATCATAACCACGATCATGATTATAACAACCAGGACATGATTATAACAACCACGACCATGATTATAACAACCACGACTATGAACATATCCACGAACATGATTATAACAACCAGGACCATGATTATTACAACCACGACCGTAACTATAATAACCACAACCATGAATATAACAACAACGACCATGATTATAATAACCAGGACCATGATTATAAAAACCAGGACCATGATTATAACAACCACGACCATGATTATAACAACCACGACCATGATTATAATAAACACGACCATGATTATAACAACTACGACCATGATTATAACAACCACGACCATGATTATAACAACTACGACCATGATTATAACGACCACGACCATGATTATAATAACCATGACCATGATTGTAATGACTACAACCATGATTATAACAACCACGACCATGATTATAACAACCACGACCATGATTATAATAACTAAAGACCATAATTATAACAACTACGACCATGATTATAACAGCCACGACTATGATTATAACAACCACGACCAAAATTATAACGACCACGACCATGATTATAATAACCACGACCATGATTATAATAACTAAAGACCATGATTATAACAACAACAACCATGATTATAACAACCACAACTATGATTATAACCACGACCATGATTATAATAACCACGTCCATAATTATAACAACCACGACCATTATTATAGCAACCACGACTATGATCATAACCACGACCATGATTATAACATCCTGGAATATGATTATAACAACCAGAACCATGATTATTACAACCACGACCATAATTATAACAACCACGACCATGAGTATAGCAACCACGACCATGATTATATAACCAGGACCATGATTATAATAACCACGACGATGATTACAAGAACCACGACCATGATTATAACAACCACAACCATGATTATAACATCCACGACCATGATTATAAAAACCACGACCATGATTATAATAACCACGACCATGATTATTAGAACCACGACCATGATTATATCAAACTCGACCCTGATTATAACAACCGCGACCATGATTATAACAACCACGACCATGAATATAACAACCACGACCATGATTATAATAACCAGGACCATGATTATAACAACCATGACGATGATTATAACAAACCACGACCATGATTATAAGAACCACGACCATGATTATAACAACCACGACCATGATTATAACAAACACGACCATGATTATAACAACCACGCATATGATTATAACAACCACGACCATGATTATAATAACCACGACCATGATTATAATAACTACGACCATGATTATAACAACTTCGACCATGATTATAACAACCACGACCACGATTATAACAACCAAGACCATGATTATAATAACTAAAGACCATGATTATAACAACTACGACCATGATTATAACAACCACGACCATAATTATAACAACCACGACTATGATCATAAGCACGACCATGATTATAACATCCTGGACCCTGATTATAACAACGAGAACCATGATTATAACAACCACGACCATAATTATAACAACCACGACCATGATTATAATAACTAAAGACCATGATTATAACAACTACGACCATGATTATAACAGCCACGACTATGATTATAACAACCACGACCATAATTATAACGACCACGACCATGATCATAATAACCGCGACCATGATTATAAGAACTACAACCATGATTATAACAAACACGACCATAATTATAACAACAACGACCATAATTATAACAACCACGACCATGATTATAACAACCACGACCATGATTATAACAACCACGAACATGATTATAACAACCAGAACCATGATTATAACAACCACGACCGCCAGGATATAACAAAGCACGACCGCTGATTATAGCAACCACAACTATAGTTACGCAACCACGACCATGATTATGACAAACACGATGTGATTATAACAACCGACCATGATTATAACAACACGAACATGATTATAGCAACCACGACCATGATTATAATAACCACGACCGCCAGTTATAACAACCGCGACCATGATTATAACAACCACGACCATGATTATAACAACGACGACCATGATTATAACAGGCCCGACCATGATTATAACAACCACGACCATGAATATAACAAGCACGACCATGATTATAACAACCACAACTATTATTATAACAACCACGACCATGATTATGACAAACACGATCATGATTATAACAACCACGACCATGATTATAACAACCACGAACATGATTATAACAACCACAACCATGATTATAACAATCACGACTATGATTATAACAACCGCGACCATGATTATAACAACCACGACCATGATTATAACAACGACGACCCATGATTATAACAGGCCCGACCATGATTATAACAACCACGACCGCCAGATATAACAAGCACGACCATGATTATAACAACCAGACCATGATTATACCAACCACGACCATGATTATAATAACCACGATCATAATTATAACAACCACGACCATGATTATAACAACCACTACCATGACTATTACAACCACGACCATGATTATAACACCTACGACCATGATTATACCAACATGGACCATGAATATAACAACCACTACCATGACTATTACAACCACGACCATGATTATAACAGCCACGATCATGATTATAACAACGACGACTATGATTATAACAACCACGACCATGATTATAACAACCGCGACCGTAGTTATAACAAGCACGACCATGATTATAACAACCACAACTATGATTATAACCACGACCATGATTATAATAACCACGACCATGATTATGACAAACACGACCATGATTATAACAACCACGACTATGATTATTACAACTACGACTATAATTATTACAACCAAGACCATGATTATAACACCCACGACCATGATTATATCACCCACGCCCATGATTATAACAACCACGACCATGATTATAATAACCACGACCATGATTATAATAACTACGACCATGATTATAACAACTTCGACCATGATTATAACAACCACGACCACGATTATAACAACCACGACCATGATTATAATAATTAAAGACCATGATTATAGCAACTACGACCATGATTATAACAACCACGACCATAATTATAACAACCACGACTATGATCATAACAACGACAATGATTATAACATCCTGGACCCTAATTATAACAACCAGAACTATGATTATAACAACCACGACCATAATTATAACAACCACGACCATGATTATAATAATTAAAGACCATGATTATAACAACTACGACCATGATTATAACAGCCACGGCTATGATTATAACAACCACGACCATAATTATAACGACCACGACCATGATTATAATAATCGCGACCATGATTATAACAACTACAACCATGATTATAACAAACACGAATTATAACAACCACGACCATGATTATAACAACCACGACCATGATTATAACAACCACGACCATGATTATAACAACCACGAACATGATTATAACAACCACGACCATGATTATAACAACCACGACCATGATTATAACAAGCACAACCATGATTATAACAACAACGACAATGATTATAAAAACCACGATCATGATTTTAATAAGCACGACCATGATTATAAGAACCACGACCATGATTATATCAAACTCGACCATGATTATAATAACCAGGACCATGATTATAACAACCACGACGATGATTATAACAACCACGACCATAATTATAAGAACCACGACCATGATTATAACAACCACGAACATGATTATAACAAACACGACCATGAATATAACAACCACGAACATGATTATAACAATGACGACCATGACTATAACAACCACGACCATGATGATAACAACCACAACCATGATTATAACAACCACAACTATGATTATAACCACGACCATGATTATAATAACCACGACCATGATTATAACAACCACGATCACTATTATAACAACCACGACTATGATTAAAACAACCACGACTATAATTAAGACAACCAATACCATGATTATAACACCCACGACCATGATTATAACACCCACGCCCATTATTATACCAACCACGACCATGATTATAACAACAAGGACCATGATTATAACATCCACGACCTTGATTATAACTCGCACGCCAATGATTATAACAACCACGACCATGATTATAACAACCACGACGATGATTATAACAACCACGACCATCATTATAACAACGATGACCAAGATTATAACAACCACGACCATGATTATAACAACCACGACCATGATCATAACAACTACGACCATGATTGTAACAACCACGACCATTGATTATAACAACCACGACAATGATTGTAAAAACCACAACTATGATCATAAACACGACCAGGATTATAACAACCACCACCATGATTATAACAACCACGACCATGTATATATCAACATCGACCATGATTATAATAACCAGGACCATGATTATAAAAACCACGACCATGATTATAATAACCACAACTATGATTATAACAGCCACGACTATGATTATAACAACGACGACCATGATTATAACAACCACGACCACGATTAAAAACAACCACGACCATGATTATAACAACCACGACCATGATTATAACTAGCACGACCATGATTATACCAACCACGACCATGATTATATCAACCACGACTAAGATTATAACAACCACAACCATGATTATAACAACGATGACCAAGATTATAACAACCACGACCATGATTATAGCAACCACGACCATGATCATAACAACTACGACCATGATTATAACAAACACGACCATTGATTATAATAACCACCACCATGATTATATCTACCACGACCTTGAATATAACTAGCACGACCATGATTTTATCAACCACGACCATGTATATAACAACAACGACCATTATTATAACAACCAGGACCATGATTATAACAACCACGGCCATGATTGTAATAACCACAACTATGATTATAACAGCCACGACTGTGATTATAACAACCACGACCATTATTATAACAACCACGACCATGATTATAATAACTACGACCATGATTATAAGAACTTCGACCATGATTATAACTAGCACGACCATGATTATAACAACAACGACCATGATTATAACAACCACGACTATGATTATAACAACCACAACCATGATTATAACAACCACGACCACGATTATAACAACCACGACCATGATCATAATAACTAAAGACCATGATTATAACAACTACGACCATGATTATAACAGCCACGTCTATGATTATAACAACAACGACCATAATTATAACGACCACGACCATGATTATAATATCCGCGACCATGATTGTAACAACTACAACCATGATTATAACAAACACGACCATAATTATAACAACCACGACCATGATTATAACAATCACGACCATGATTATTACAACCACGACCATGATTATAACAACCACGAACATGATTATAACAACCACGACCATGATTATAACAACCACGACCATGATTATAACAACCACAACCATGATTATAACAACAACGACCATGATTATAAAAACCACGACCATGATTATAATAAGCACGACCATGATTATAAGAACCACGACCATGATTATATCAAACTCGACCATGATTATAATAACAAGGACCATGATTATAACAACCATGACGTTGATTATAACAACGATGACCAAGATTATAACAACCACAACAATGATTATAACAATCACGACCATGATTATAACAACTACAACTATGATTATAACAACCACGACTATTATTATAACAACCACGACTATGATCATAACCACGAACATGATTATAACAACCACGACAATGATTATAACAACAAGGACCATGATTATAACAACGACGAGCATGATTATAATTAGCACGACCATGATTATAACGACCACGACCATGATTATAATAACCACAAACATGATGATAACAACTACAAACATGATTATAACAACCACGACCATGATTACAACAACCACGACCATGATTATAACAACCACGACCATGATTATAATAGCCACGACCATGATTATAACAACCACGACCATGATTATAACGACCACGACCATGATTGTAATAACCACGACCATGATTATAACAACTACAAACATGATTATAACAACCACGACCATAATTATAACAACCGCGACCATGATTATAACAACCACGACTATGATTATAAGAGCAACGACCATGATCATAATAACCAGGACCATGATTATAAGAACCACGACCATGATTATAACAATCACGACTATGATTATAACAAACACGACCATGATTATAACAACCACGACCATGATAATACCAACCACGAAAATGATTATAATAACAAGGACCATGATTATAACAACCACGACCATGATTATAACAACCACGACCATGATTATAACAACCACGACTATTATTATAACAACCACGACCATGATTATAACAACGATGACCAAGAATATAACAACCACGACCATGATTATAACAATGATTATACAACCACGACCGCCATTATAACAACGATTATAACAATCGACCATGATTATAACAACCACGACCATGATTATAACAACCACGACCATGATTATAACAACGACGACCATGATTATAACGACCATGATTATTATAACAACCACAACTATGATTATAACAACGACCATGATTATAATAACCACGACCATGATTATGTCAAACACGAATATCATTATAACAACCACGACTATGATTATAACAACTACGACTATAATTATAACAACCAAGACCATGATTATAACACCCACGACCATGATTATATCACCCACGCCAATGATTATACCAACCACGACAATGATTATAACAACCACGACCATTGATTATAACAACCACGACAATGAATATAACAACGACTGTGATCATAACCACGACCATGATTATGACAAACACGATCATGATTATAACAACCACGACCATGATTATAACAACAACGACCATGATTATAACAACCAAGACCATGATTATAATAACCACGACCATGATTATAACAACCACGACCATGATTATAACAACCACGACCATGATTATAACAGCCACGAACATGATTATAACAACCACAACCAAGATTATAATAACCACAACTATGATTATAACTACCACGACCATGATTATAACAATTACGACCATGATTATAACAGCCACGACTATGATTATAACCACCACGACCATGATTATAACAACCACGCCTATGATCATAACCACGATCATGATTATAACAACCAGGACATGATTATAACAACCACGACCATGATTATAACAACCACGACTATGAACGTATCCACGAACATGATTATAACAACCAGGACCATGATTATTACAACCATACCATAACTATAATAACCACAACCATGAATATAACAACAACGACCATGATTATAATAACCAGGACAATGATTATAAAAACCAGGACCATGATTATAACAACCTGGATCATGATTATAACAACCACGACCATGATTATAACAACCACGACCATGATTATAATAACCACGACCATGATTATAACAACTACGACCATGATTATAACAACCACGACCATGATTATAACAACTACGACCATGATTATAACGACCACGACCATGATTATAATAATCATGACCATGATTGTAATAAATACAACCATGATTATAACAACCACGACCATGATTATAACAACATCGACCATGATTAAAACAACCACGACTATGATCATAACCACGACCATGATTATAACATCCTGGACCATGATTATAAAAACCAGAACCATGATTATAACAACCACGACCATAATTATAACAACCACGACCATGAGTATAGCAACCACGACCATGATTATATAACCAGGACCATGATTATAATAACCACGACGATGATTACAAGAACCACGACCATGATTTTAACAACCACAACCATGATTATAACATCCACGACCATGATTATAAAAACCACGACCATGATTATAATAACCACGACCAAGATTATAAGAACCACGACCATGATTATATCAAACTCGACCCTGAATATAACAACCGCGACCATGATTATAACAACCACGACCATGAATATAACAACCACGACCATGATTATAATAACCAGGACCATGATTATAACAACCATGACGATGATTATAACAAACCACGACCATGATTATAAGAACCACGACCATGATTATAACAACCACGACCATGATTATAACAAACACGACCATGATTATAACAACCACGCATATGATTATAACAACCACGACCATGATTATAATAACCACGACCATGATTATAATAACTACGACCATGATTATAACAACTTCGACCATGATTATAACAACCACGACCACGATTATAACAACCAAGACCATGATTATAATAACTAAAGACCATGATTATAACAACTACGACCATGATTATAACAACCACGACCATAATTATAACAACCACGACTATGATCATAAGCACGACCATGATTATAACATCCTGGACCCTGATTATAACAACGAGAACCATGATTATAACAACCACGACCATAATTATAACAACCACGACCATGATTATAATAACTAAAGACCATGATTATAACAACTACGACCATGATTATAACAGCCACGACTATGATTATAACAACCACGACCATAATTATAACGACCACGACCATGATCATAATAACCGCGACCATGATTATAAGAACTACAACCATGATTATAACAAACACGACCATAATTATAACAACAACGACCATAATTATAACAACCACGACCATGATTATAACAACCACGACCATGATTATAACAACCACGAACATGATTATAACAACCAGAACCATGATTATAACAACCACGACCATAATTATAACAACCACGACCATTAGTATAGCAACCACGACTATGATTATAAATACCACGACCATGATTATAATAAGCACGACCATGATTATAAGAACCACGACCATAATTATATCAAACTCGACCATGATTATAAGAACCAGGACCATGATTATAACAACCATGACGATGATTATAACAACCACGACCATGATTATAAGAACCACGACCATGATTATAACAACCACGAACATGATTATAACAAACACGACCATGATTATAACAACCACGAACATGATTATATCAACGACGACCATGACTATAACAACCACGACCATGATTATAACAATTACAACCATGATTATAACAACCATAACTATTATTATAACCACGACCATGATTATAATAACCACGACCATGATTATAACAACCAAGATCATTATTATAACAACCACGACTATGATTAAAACAACCATGACTAAAATTAAAGCAACCAATACCATGATTATAACACCCACGACCATGATTATAACACCCACGCCCATGATTATACCAACCACGACCATCATTATAACAACAAGGACCATGATTATAACAACCACGACCTTGATTATAACTCGCACGCAAATGATTATAACAACCACTACCATGATTATAACAACCACGACGATGATTATAACAACCACGACCATGATTATAACAACGATGACCAAGATTATAACAACCACGACCATGATTATAACAACTACGACCATGATTATACAACCACGACAAGATATAACAACCACGACCATTATAATAACCACGACAATGATTATAACACCAACCATGATTATAACAACCACGACCATGATTATAACAACCACGACCATGATTATAATAACCACGACCATGATTATAACAATACGACCATGATTATAACAACCACGACCATGATTATAACAACCACGACCATGATTATAACAACCACGACCATGATATAACAACTACGACTATAATTATAACAACCAAGACCATGATTATAACACCCACAACCATGATTATATCACCCACGCCCATGATTATACCAACCACGACAATGATTATAACAACCACGACCATTGATTATAACACCCACGACAATGAATATAACAACAACGACTATGATCATAACCACGACCATGATTATGACAAACAAGATCAGGATTATAACAACCACGACCATGATTATAACAACAACGACCATGATTATAACAACAAAGACCATGATTATAATAACCCCGACCATGATTATAACAACCACAACCATGATTATAACAACCACGACCATGATTATAACAGCCACGAACATGATTATAACAACCACGACCAAGATTATAATAACCACAACTATGATTATAACTACCACGACCAAGATTATAACAATTACGACCATGATTATAACAGCCACGACTATGATTATAACCACCACGACCATGATCATAACAACCACGACCATGATTGTAACAACCACGACCATTGATTATAACAACCACGACAATGATTGTAAAAACCACAACTATGATCATAAACACAACCAGGATTATAACAACCACCACCATGATTATAACAACCACGACCATGTATATATCAACATCGACCATGATTATAATAACCAGGACCATGATTATAAAAACCACGACCATGATTATAATAACCACAACTATGATTATAAGAGCCACGACTATGATTATAACAACGACGACCATGATTATAACAACCACGACCACGATTATAACAACCACGACCACGATTATAACAACCACGACCATGATTATAACTAGCACGACCATGGTTATACCAACCACGACCATGATTATATCAACCACGACTATGATTATAACAACCACAACCATGATTATAACAACGATGACCAAGATTATAAATAAACCATTTAATTATGATTATAGTAACCACGGATCACGACTTCAAATAACGTTTATTCATGATTATAACCATGACCTTATTGATGATAACAACAACCACGAGATAAATGATTATAAAATCACGCAATTAAGGATCATAACCACGACCCTTGACGACATAACCACCACCATGATTATATTCTTCAATGCACCATGAATATAACTAGCACGACCATGATTTTATCATCCACGACCATGTATATAACAACAACGACCATGATTATAACAACCAGGACCATGATTATAACAACCACGACCATGATTGTAATAACCACAACTATGATTATAACAGCCACGACTGTGATTATAACAACCACGACCATTATTATAACAACCACGACCATGATTATAATAACTACGACCATGATTATAACAACTTCGACCATGATTATAATTAGCACGACCATGATTATAACAACAACGACCATGAGATTATAACAACCACGATTATGATTATAAAAACTTACAAACTACGATTATAATAAACTACGACTAATGATTATAACAACCACGACCATGATTATAATAACTAAAGTCCAAGATTATAAATAACTACGCACTAAGCGATTATAACAACCACGACTACAATTATAACAACTACGACTATGATCATAACCACTTACCATGATTATAATATCCTGGACCCCTGATTATAACAACTAGATCCATGATTATAAATAACCATTTATATAATTATAACAACTACTCACTCATGATTATAATAATCATGCACCTGATTGTAAATAACTACAAACCATGATTATAACAAACACGACCATAATTATAACAACCAGACCATGATTATAATAACCACGACCATGATTATAAATAACCACGACCATGATTATAACAACCACGAACATGATTATAACAACCACGACCATGATTATAACAACCACGACCATGATTATAACAACCACAACCATGATTATAACAACAACGACCATGATTATAAAAACCACGACCATGATTATAATAAGCACGACCACGATTATAAGAACCACGACCATGATTATATCAAACTCGACCATGATTATAATAACAAGGACCATGATTATAACAACCATGACGATGATTATAACAACGATGACCAAGATTATAACAACCACGACAATGATTATAACAATCACGACCATGATTATAACAACTACAACTATGATTATAACAACCACGACTATTATTATAACAACCACGACTATGATCATAACCACGAACATGATTATAACAACCACGACAATGATTATAACAACAAGGACCATGATTATAACAACGACGAGCAAGATTATAACTAACACGACCATGATTATAACGTCCACGACCATGATTATAATAACCACAAACATGATGATAACAACTACAAACATGATTATAACAACCACGACCATGATTACAACAACCACGACATGATTATAACAACCACGACCATGATTATAATAGCCACGATCATGATTATAATAACCACGACCATGATTATAACGACCACGACCATGATTGTAATAACCACGACCATGATTATTGCAACTATAAACATGATTATAACAACCACGACCATAATTATAACAACTGCGACCATGATTATAACACCACGACCATGATTATAATTACCAGGACCATGATTATAACAACCATGACCATGATTATTACAACCATGACTATGATTATAAGAACAACGACCATGTTCATAATAACCAGGGCCATGATTATAAGAACCACGACCATGATTATAACAATCACGACTATGATTATAACAAACACGACCATGATTATAACAACCACGACCATGATTAAAACCAACCACGAAAATGATTATAACAACAAGGACCATGATTATAACAACCACGACCATGATTATAACAACCACGACCATGATTATAACAACCACGACTATGATTATAACAACCACGACCATGATTATAACAACGATGACCAAGATTATAACAACCACGACCATGATTATAACAACCACGCCCATGATTATAACAACCACGACCATGATTATAACAACTTCGACCATGATTATAACAATCACGACCATGATTATATCAAACTCGACCCTGATTATAAGAACCGCGACCATGATTATAACAACCACGACCATGAATATAACAACCACGACCATGATTATAATAACCAGGACCATGATTATAACAACCATGACGATGATTATAACACACCACGACCATGATTATAAGAACCACGACCATGATTATAACAACCACGACCATGATTATAATAACCACGACCATGATTATAACAACCACGAATATGATTATAACAACCACGACCATGATTATAATAACCACGACCATGATTATAATAACTACGACCATGATTATAACACCACGACCATGATTATAATTACCAGGACCATGATTATAACAACCATGACCATGATTATTACAACCACGACTATGATTATAAGAACAACGACCATGTTCATAATAACCAGGACCATGATTATAAGAACCACGACCATGATTATAACAATCACGACTATGATTATAACAAACACGACCATGATTATAACAACCATGACCATGATTAAAACCAACCACGAAAATGATTATAACAACAAGGACCATGATTATAACAACCACGACCATGATTATAACAACCACGACCATGATTATAACAACCAGGACCATGATTATAATAACCACGACGATGATTACAAGAACCACGACCATGATTATAACAACCACAACCATGATTATAACATCCACGACCATGATTATACAAACCACGACCATGATTATAATAACCACGACCATGATTATAAGAACCACGACCATGATTATAACAACCATGACGATGATTATAACAAACCACGACCATGATTATAAGAACCACGACCATGATTATAAATAACCACGACCATGCACGACCATGACGAATATGATTATAACAACCACGACCATGATTATAATAACCACGACCATGATTATAATAACTACGACCATGATTATAACAACTTCGACCATGATTATAACAACCACGATTACGATTATAACAACCACGACCATGATTATAATAACTAAAGACCAGGATTATAACAGCCACGACTATGATCATAACCACGACCATGATTATAACATCCTGGACCCTGATTATAACAACCAGAACCATGATTATAACAACCACGACCATAATTATAACAACCACGACCATGATTGTAATAACTAAAGTCCATGATTATAACAACTACGACCATGATTATAACAGCCACGACTATGATTATAGCAACCACGACCATAATTATAAAGACCACGACCATGATTATAATAACCGCGACCATGATTATAACAACTACAATCATGATTATAACAAACACGACCATAATTATAACAACCACGACCATGATTATAACAACCACGACCATGATTATAACAACCACGACCATGATTATAACAACCACGAACATGATTATAACAACCACGATTATGATTATAACAACCACGACCATGATTATAACAACCACAACCATGATTATAACAACAACGACTATGATTATATATACCACGACCATGATTATAATAAGCACGACCATGATTAAAAGAACCACGACCATGATTATATCAAACTCGACCATGATTATAATAACCAGGACCATTATTATAACAACCATGACGATGATTATAACAACCACGACCATGATTATAAGAACCACGACCATGATTATAACAACCACGAACATGATTATAACAAACACGACCATGATTATAACAACCACGAACATGATTATATCAACGACGACCATGACTATAACAACCACGACTATGATTATAACAACCACAACCATGATTATAACAACCACAACTATGATTATAACCACGGCCATGATTATAATAACCACGACCATGATTATAACAACCGCGATCATTATTATAACAACCACGACTATGATTAAAACAACCACGACTATAATTAAAACAACCAATACCATGATTATAACACCCACGACCATGATTATAACACCCACGCCCATGATTATACCAACCACGACCATGATTATAACAACAAGGACCATGATTATAACAACCACGACCTTGATTATAACTCTCACGCCAATGATTATAACAACCACGACCATGATTATAACAACCACGACGATGATTATAACAACCACGACCATGATTATAACAACAATGACCAAGATTATAACAACCACGACCATGATTATAACAACCACGACTATGATTATAACAACCACGACCATGATTATAACTACGATGACCAAGATTATAACAACCACGACCATGATTATAACAACCACGCCCATGATTATAACAACCACGACCATGATTATAACAACCTCGACCATGATTATAACAATCACGACCATGATTATAACAACCACGACCATGATTATAACAACCGACATGATTATAGCCACGACCATGATTATAACAACCACGACCATGAATATAACAAGCACGACCATGATTATAACAACCACAACAATGATTATAACCACGACCATGATTATAATAACCACGACCATGATTATGACAAACACGACCATGATTATAACAACCACGACTATGATTATAACAACTACGACTATAATTATAACAACCAAGACCATGATTATAACACCCACGACCATGATTATATCACCCACGCCCATGATTATACCAACCACGACAATGATTATAACAACCACGACCATTGATTATAACAACCACGACAATGAATATAACAACAACGACTATGATCATAACCACGACCATGATTATGACAAACACGATCAGGATTATAACAACCACGACCATGATTATAACAACAACGACTATGATGAAAACAACAAAGACCATGCTTATAATAACCACGACCATAATTATAACAACCACGACCATGATTATAACAACCACGACCATGATTATAACAGCCACGAACATGATTATAACAACCACGACCAAGATTATAATAACCACAACTATGATTATAACTACCACGACCATGATTATAACAATTACGACCATGATTATAATAGCCACGACTATGATTATAACCACCACGACCATGATCATAACAACTACGACCATGATTGTAACAACCACGACCATTGATTATAACAACCACGACAATGATTGTAAAAACCACAACTATGATCATAAACACGACCAGGATTATAACAACCACCACCATGATTATAACAACCACGACCATGTATATATCAACATCGACCATGATTATAATAACCAGGACCATGATTATAAAAACCACGACCATGATTATAATAACCACAACTATGATTATAACAGCCACGACTATGATTATAACAACGACGACCATGATTATAACAACCACGACCACGATTATAACAACCACGACCATGATTATAACAACCACGACCATGATTATAACTAGCACGACCATGATTATACCAACCACGACCATGATTATATCAACCACGACTATGATTATAACAACCACAACCATGATTATAACAACGATGACCAAGATTATAACAACCACGACCATGATTATAGCAACCACGACCATGATCATAACAACTACGACCATGATTATAACAACCACGACCATTGATGATAACAACCATGACAATGATTATAAAAACCACGACTATGATCATAACCACGACCTTGATTATAACAACCACCACCATGATTATATCTACCACGACCATGAATATAACTAGCAAGACCATGATTTTATCATCCACGACCATGTATATAACAACAACGACCATGATTATAACAACCAGGACCATGATTATAACAACCACGACCATGATTATAATAACCACGACCATGATTATAACAACCACGACCATGATTATAACAACCACGACCATGATTATAACAGCCACGAACATGATTATAACAACCACGACCAAGATTATAATAACCACAACTATGATTATAACTACCACGACCATGATTATAACAATTACGACCATGATTATAACAGCCACGACTATGATTATAACCACCACGACCATGATCATAACAACTACGACCATGATTGTAACAACCACGACCATTGATTATAACAACCACGACAATGATTGTAAAAACCACAACTATGATCATAAACACGACCAGGATTATAACAACCACCACCATGATTATAACAACCACGACCATGTATATATCAACATCGACCATGATTATAATAACCAGGACCATGATTATAAAAACCACGACCATGATTATAATAACCACAACTATGATTATAACAGCCACGACTATGATTATAACAACGACGACCATGATTATAACAACCACGACCACGATTATAACAACCACGACCATGATTATAACAACCACGACCATGATTATAACTAGCACGACCATGATTATACCAACCACGACCATGATTATATCAACCACGACTATGATTATAACAACCACAACCATGATTATAACAACGATGACCAAGATTATAACAACCACGACCATGATTATAGCAACCACGACCATGATCATAACAACTACGACCATGATTATAACAACCACGACCATTGATGATAACAACCACGACAATGATTATAAAAACCACGACTATGATCATAACCACGACCTTGATTATAACAACCACCACCATGATTATATCTACCACGACCATGAATATAACTAGCACGACCATGATTTTATCATCCACGACCATGTATATAACAACAACGACCATGATTATAACAACCAGGACCATGATTATAACAACCACGACCATGATTGTAATAACCACAACTATGATTATAACAGCCACGACTGTGATTATAACAACCACGACCATTATTATAACAACCACGACCATGATTATAATAACTACGACCATGATTATAACAACTTCGACCATGATTATAACTAGCACGACCATGATTATAACAACAACGACCATGATTATAACAACCACGACTATGATTATAACAACCAGAACCATGATTATAACAACCACGACCACGATTATAACAACCACGACCATGATTATAATATCTAAAGTCCATGATTATAACAACTACGACCATGATTATAACAACCACGACCATAATTATAACAACCACGACTATGATCATAACCACGACCATGATTATAACATCCTGGACCCTGATTATAACAACCAGATCCATGATTATAACAACCACGAGCATAATTATAACAACCACGACCATGATTATAATAACTGCGACCCTGATTGTAACAACTACAACCATGATTATAACAAACACGACCATAATTATAACAACCACGACCATGATTATAACAACCATGACCATGATTATAACAACCACGACCATGATTATAACAACCACGAACATGATTATAACAACCACGACCATGATTATAACAACCACGACCATGATTATAACAACCACAACCATGATTATAACAACAACGACCATGATTATAAAAACCACGACCATGATTATAATAAGCACGACCACGATTATGAGAACCACGACCATGATTATATCAAACTCGACCATGATTATAATAACAAGGACCATGATTATAACAACCATGACGATGATTATAACAACGATGACCAAGATTATAACAACCACGACAATGATTATAACAATCACGACCATGATTATAACAACTACAACTATGATTATAACAACCACGACTATTATTATAACAACCACGACTATGATCATAACCACGAACATGATTATAACAACCACGACAATGATTATAACAACAAGGACCATGATTATACCAACGACGAGCATGATTATAACTAGCACGACTATGATTATAACGACCACGACCATGATTATAATAACCACAAACATGATGATAACAACTACAAACATGATTATAACAACCACGACCATGATTACAACAACCACGACCATGATTATAACAACCACGACCATGATTATAATAGCCACGATCATGATTGTAACAACCACGACCATGATTATAACGACCACGACCATGATTGTAGTAACCACGACCATGATTATAACAACTATAAACATGATTATAACAACCACGACCATAATTATAACAACTGCGACCATGATTATAACAACCACGACCATGATTATAAACCAGGACCATAACCACGAACATGATTATACCAACCACGAAAATGATTATAACAATAAGGACCATGATTATAACAACCACGACCATGATTATAACACCACGACCATGATTATAACCACGACTATGATTATAACAACCACGACCATGATTATAACAACGATGTGATTATAACAACCACGACCATGATTATAACCACGCCCGCCGATTATAACAACCACGACCATGATTATAACAACCTCGACCATGATTATAACAATCACGACCATGATTATAACAACCACGACCATGATTATAACAATTACGACCATGATTATAACAACCCCGACCATGATTATAACAACCACGACCATGAATATAACAAGCACGACCATGATTATAACAACCACAACTATGATTATAACCACTACCATGATTATAATAACCATGACCATGATTATGACAAACACGACCATGATTATAACAACCACGACTATGATTATAACAACTACGACTATAATTATAATAACCAAGACCATGATTATAACACCCACGACCATGATTATATCACCAACGCCCATGATTATACCAACCACGACAATGATTATAACAACCACGACCATTGATTATAACAACCACGACTCTGAATATAACAACAACGACTATGTTCATAACCACGACCATGATTATGACATACACGATCATGATTATAACAACCACGACCATGATTATAACAACAACGACCATGATTATAACAACCAAGACCATGATTATAATAACCACGATCATGATTATAACAACCACGACCATGATTATAACAACCACGACCATGATTATAACAGCCACGAACATGATTATAACAACCACGACCAAGATTATAATAACCACAACTATGAATATAACTACCACGACCATGATTATAACAATTACGACCATGATTATAACAGCCACGACTATGATTATAACCACCACGACCATGATTATAACAACCACGCCTATGATCATAACCACGATCATGATTATAACAACCAGGACATGATTATAACAACCACGACCATGATTATAACAACCACGACTATGAACGTATCCACGAACATGATTATAACAACCAGGACCATGATTATTACAACCATGTCCATGATTGTAATAACTACAACCATGATTATAACAACCACGACCATGATTATAATAACCAGGACCATGATTATAAAAACCAGGACCATGATTATAACAACCAGGACCATGATTATAACAACCACGACCATGATTATAACAACCACGACCATGATTATAATAACCACGACCATGATTATAACAACTACGACCATGATTATAACAAACACGACCATGATTATAACAACTACGACCATGATTATAACGACCACGACCATGATTATAATTACCATGACCATGATTGTAATAACTACAACCATGATTATAACAACCACGACCATGATTATAACAACATCGACCATGATTATAACAACCACGACTATGATCATAACCACGACCATGATTATAACATCCTGGACCATGATTATAACAACCAGAACCATGATTATAACAACCACGACCATAATTATAACAACCACGACCATGAGTATAGCAACCACGACCATGATTATATAACCAGGACCATGATTATAATAACCACGACGATGATTACAAGAACCACGACCATGATTTTAACAACCACAACCATGATTATAACATCCACGACCATGATTATAAAAACCACGACCATGATTATAATAACCACGACCAAGATTATAAGAACCACGACCATGATTATATCAAACTCGACCCTGAATATAACAACCGCGACCATGATTATAACAACCACGACCATGAATATAACAACCACGACCATGATTATAATAACCAGGACCATGATTATAACAACCATGACGATGATTATAACAAACCACGACCATGATTATAAGAACCACGACCATGATTATAACAACCACGACCATGATTATAACAAACACGACCATGATTATAACAACCACGCATATGATTATAACAACCACGACCATGATTATAATAACCACGACCATGATTATAATAACTACGACCATGATTATAACAACTTCGACCATGATTATAACAACCACGACCACGATTATAACAACCAAGACCATGATTATAATAACTAAAGACCATGATTATAACAACTACGACCATGATTATAACAACCACGACCATAATTATAACAACCACGACTATGATCATAAGCACGACCATGATTATAACATCCTGGACCCTGATTATAACAACGAGAACCATGATTATAACAACCACGACCATAATTATAACAACCACGACCATGATTATAATAACTAAAGACCATGATTATAACAACTACGACCATGATTATAACAGCCACGACTATGATTATAACAACCACGACCATAATTATAACGACCACGACCATGATCATAATAACCGCGACCATGATTATAAGAACTACAACCATGATTATAACAAACACGACCATAATTATAACAACAACGACCATAATTATAACAACCACGACCATGATTATAACAACCACGACCATGATTATAACAACCACGAACATGATTATAACAACCAGAACCATGATTATAACAACCACGACCATAATTATAACAACCACGACCATTAGTATAGCAACCACGACTATGATTATAAATACCACGACCATGATTATAATAAGCACGACCATGATTATAAGAACCACGACCATAATTATATCAAACTCGACCATGATTATAAGAACCAGGACCATGATTATAACAACCATGACGATGATTATAACAACCACGACCATGATTATAAGAACCACGACCATGATTATAACAACCACGAACATGATTATAACAAACACGACCATGATTATAACAACCACGAACATGATTATATCAACGACGACCATGACTATAACAACCACGACCATGATTATAACAATTACAACCATGATTATAACAACCATAACTATTATTATAACCACGACCATGATTATAATAACCACGACCATGATTATAACAACCAAGATCATTATTATAACAACCACGACTATGATTAAAACAACCATGACTAAAATTAAAGCAACCAATACCATGATTATAACACCCACGACCATGATTATAACACCCACGCCCATGATTATACCAACCACGACCATCATTATAACAACAAGGACCATGATTATAACAACCACGACCTTGATTATAACTCGCACGCAAATGATTATAACAACCACTACCATGATTATAACAACCACGACGATGATTATAACAACCACGACCATGATTATAACAACGATGACCAAGATTAGATTATAACAACCGACGTTATATATTATAACAACGACCATGATTTATTATAACAACCACGACCATGATTATAACAACCACGACCATGATTATAACAACCACGACCATGATTATAACAACCCCGACCATGATTATAACAACCACGACCATGAATATAACAAGCACGACCATGATTATAACAACCACAACTATGATTATAACCACGACCATGATTATAATAACCACGACCATGATTATGACAAACACGACCATGATTATAACAACCACGACTATGATTATAACAACTACGACTATAATTATAACAACCAAGACCATGATTATAACACCCACGACCATGATTATATCACCCACGCCCATGATTATACCAACCACGACAATGATTATAACAACCACGACCATTGATTATAACAACCACGACAATGAATATAACAACAACGACTATGATCATAACCACGACCATGATTATGACAAACACGATCAGGATTATAACAACCACGACCATGATTATAACAACAACGACCATGATTATAACAACCAAGACCATGATTATAATAACCACGACCATGATTATAACAACCACGACCATGATTATAACAACCACGACCATGATTATAACAGCCACGAACATGATTATAACAACCACGACCAAGATTTTAATAACCACAACTATGATTATAACTACCACGACCATGATTATAACAATTACGACCATGATTATAACAGCCACGACTATGATTATAACCACCACGACCATGATTATAACAACCACTCCTATGATCATAACCACGATCATGATTATAACAACCAGGACATGATTATAACAACCACGACCATGATTATAACAACCACGACTATGAACATATCCACGAACATGATTATAACAACCAGGACCATGATTATTACAACCACGACCGTAACTATAATAACCACAACCATGAATATAACAACAACGACCATGATTATAATAACCAGGACCATGATTATAAAAACCAGGACCATGATTATAACAACCACGACCATGATTATAACAACCACGACCATGATTATAATAAACACGACCATGATTATAACAACTACGACCATGATTATAACAACCACGACCATGATTATAACAACTACGACCATGATTATAACGACCACGACCATGATTATAATAACCATGACCATGATTGTAATGACTACAACCATGATTATAACAACCACGACCATGATTATAACAACCACGACCATGATTATAATAACTAAAGACCATAATTATAACAACTACGACCATGATTATAACAGCCACGACTATGATTATAACAACCACGACCAAAATTATAACGACCACGACCATGATTATAATAACCACGACCATGATTATAATAACTAAAGACCATGATTATAACAACAACAACCATGATTATAACAACCACAACTATGATTATAACCACGACCATGATTATAATAACCACGTCCATAATTATAACAACCACGACCATTATTATAGCAACCACGACTATGATCATAACCACGACCATGATTATAACATCCTGGAATATGATTATAACAACCAGAACCATGATTATTACAACCACGACCATAATTATAACAACCACGACCATGAGTATAGCAACCACGACCATGATTATATAACCAGGACCATGATTATAATAACCACGACGATGATTACAAGAACCACGACCATGATTATAACAACCACAACCATGATTATAACATCCACGACCATGATTATAAAAACCACGACCATGATTATAATAACCACGACCATGATTATTAGAACCACGACCATGATTATATCAAACTCGACCCTGATTATAACAACCGCGACCATGATTATAACAACCACGACCATGAATATAACAACCACGACCATGATTATAATAACCAGGACCATGATTATAACAACCATGACGATGATTATAACAAACCACGACCATGATTATAAGAACCACGACCATGATTATAACAACCACGACCATGATTATAACAAACACGACCATGATTATAACAACCACGCATATGATTATAACAACCACGACCATGATTATAATAACCACGACCATGATTATAATAACTACGACCATGATTATAACAACTTCGACCATGATTATAACAACCACGACCACGATTATAACAACCAAGACCATGATTATAATAACTAAAGACCATGATTATAACAACTACGACCATGATTATAACAACCACGACCATAATTATAACAACCACGACTATGATCATAAGCACGACCATGATTATAACATCCTGGACCCTGATTATAACAACAGAACCATGATTATAACAACCACGACCATAATTATAACAACCACGACCATGATTATAATAACTAAAGACCATGATTATAACAACTACGACCATGATTATAACAGCCACGACTATGATTATAACAACCACGACCATAATTATAACGACCACGACCATGATTATAATAACCGCTACCATGATCATAACAACTACAACCATGATTATAACAAACACGACCATAATTATAACAACCACGACCATGATTATAACAACCACGACCATGAATATAATTAGCACGACCATGATTTTATCAACCACGACCATGTATATAACAACAACGACCATGATTATAACAACCAGGACCATGATTATAACAACCACGACCATGATTGTAATAACCACAACTATGATTATAACAGCCACGACTGTGATTATAACAACCACGACCATTATTATAACAACCACGACCATGATTATAATAACTACGACCATGATTATAACAACTTCGACCATGATTATAACAACCACGACCATGATTATAATAACCAAAACTATGATTATAACAGCCACGACTGTGATTATAACAACCACAACCATGATTATTACAACCACGACCACGATTATAACAACCACGCCCATGATTATAATAACTAAAGACCATGATTATAACAACTACGACCATGATTATAACAACCACGACCATAATTATAACAACCACGACTATGATCATAACCACGACCATGATTATAACATCCTGGACCGTGATTATAACAACCAGAACCATGATTATAACAACCACGACCATAATTATAACAACCACGACCATGATTATAATAACTAAAGACCATGATTATAACAGCTACGACCATGATTATAACAGCCACGTCAATGAATATAACAACCACGACCATGATTATAATAACCAGGACCATGATTATAACAACCATGACGATGATTATAACAAACCATGACCATGATTATAAGAACCACGACCATGATTATAACAACCACGACCATGATTATAACAACCACGACCATGATTATAACAACCACGAATATGATTATAACAACCACGACCATGATTATAATAACCACGACCATGATTATAATAACTACGACCATGATTATAACAACTTCGACCATGATTATAACAACCACGACCACGATTATAACAACCACGACCATGATTATAATAACTAAAGACCATGATTATAACAACTACGACCATGATTATAACAACCACGACCATAATTATAACAACCACGACTATGATCATAACCACGACCATGATTATAACATCCTGGACCCTGATTATAACAAGCAGAACCATGATTATAACAACCACGACCATAATTATAACAACCACGACCATGATTATAATAACTAAAGACCATGATTATAACAACTACGACCATGATTATAACAGCCACGACTATGATTATAACAACCACGACCAAAATTATAACGACCACGACCATGATTATAATAACCGCGACCATGATTATAACAACTACAACCATGATTATAACAAACACGACCATAATTATAACAACCACGACCATGATTATAACAACCACGACCATGAATATAACTAGCACGACCATGATTTTATCAACCACGACCATGTATATAACAACAACGACCATGATTATAACAACCAGGACCATGATTATAACAACCACGACCATGATTATAATAACCACAACTATGATTATAACAGCCACGACTGTGATTATAACAACCACGACCATTATTATAACAACCACGACCATGATTATAATAACTAAGACCATGATTATAACAACTTCGACCATGATTATAACAACCACGACCATGATTATAATAACCACAACTATGATTATAACAGCCACGACTGTGATTATAACAACCACAACCATGATTATAACAACCACAACCACGATTATAACAACCACGACCATGATTATAATAACTAAAGACCATGATTATAACAACTACGATCATGATTATAACAACCACGACCATAATTATAACAACCACGACTATGATCATAACCACGACCATGATTATAACATCCTGGACCGTGATTATAACAACCAGAACCATGATTATAACAACCACGACCATAATTATAACAACCACGACCATGATTATAATAACTAAAGACCATGATTATAACAGCTACGACCATGATTATAACAGCCACGACTATGATTATAACAACCACGACCATAATTATAACTACCAAGACCATGATTATAATAACCGCGACCATGATTGTAACAACTACAACCATGATTATAACAAACACGACCATAATTATAACAACCACGACCATGATTATAACAACCACGACTATGATTATAACAATCACGACCATGATTATAACAACCACGAACATGATTATAGCAACCACGACCATGATTATAACAACCACGACCATGATTATAACAACCACAACCATGAATATAACAACAACGACCATGATTATAAAAACCATGACCATGATTATAATAAGCACGACCATGATTATAAGAACCACGACCATGATTATATCAAACTCGACCATGATTATAATAACCAGGACCAAGATTATAACAACCATGACGATGATTATAACAACGATGACCAAGATTATAACAACCACGACAATGATTATAACAATCACGACCATGATTATAACAACTACAACTATGATTATAACAACCACGACTATTATTATAACAACCACGACTATGATCATAACCACGACCATGATTATAACAACCACAACAATGATTATAAC
Source organism: Homarus americanus (assembly GCF_018991925.1). NCBI lineage: Eukaryota > Metazoa > Arthropoda > Malacostraca > Decapoda > Nephropidae > Homarus > Homarus americanus. The sequence continues at coordinate 12,328 of NW_024735748.1, read as the reverse complement.
CACGACCATGATTATAATAACCACGACCATGATTATGACAAACACGACCATGATTATAACTACCACGACTATGATTATAACAACTACGACTATAATTATAACAACCAAGACCATGATTATAACACCCACGACCATGATTATATCACCCACGCCCATGATTATACCAACCACGACAATGATTATAACAACCACGACCATTGATTATAACAACCACGACAATGAATATAACAACAACGACTATGATCATAACCACGACCATGATTATGACAAACACGATCAGGATTATAACAACCACGACCATGATTATAACAACAACGACCATGATTATAACAACAAAGACCATTATTATAATAACCACGACCATGATTATAACAACCACGACCATGATTATAACAACCACGACCATGATTATAACAGCCACGAACATGATTATAACAACCACGACCAAGATTATAATAACCACAACTATGATTACAACTACCACGACCAGGATTATAACAACCACCACCATGATTATAACAACCACGACCATGTATATATCAACATCGACCATGATTATAATAACCAGGACCATGATTATAAAAACCACGACCATGATTATAATAACCACAACTATGATTATAACAGCCACGACTATGATTATAACAACGACGACCATGATTATAACAACCACGACCACGATTATAACAACCACGACCATGATTATAACAACCACGACCATGATTATAACTAGCACGACCATGATTATACCAACCACGACCATGATTATATCAACCACGACTATGATTATAACAACCACAACCATGATTATAACAACGATGACCAAGATTATAACAACCACGACCATGATTATAGCAACCACGACCATGATCATAACAACTACGACCATGATTATAACAACCACGACCATTGATGATGACAACCACGACAATGATTATAAAAACCACGACTATGATCATAACCACGACCTTGATTATAACAACCACCACCATGATTATATCTACCACGACCATGAATATAACTAGCACGACCATGATTTTATCATCCACGACCATGTATATAACAACAACGACCATGATTATAACAACCAGGACCATGATTATAACAACCACGACCATGATTGTAATAACCACAACTATGATTATAACAGCTACGACTGTGATTATAACAACCACGACCATTATTATAACAACCACGACCATGATTATAATAACTACGACCATGATTATAACAGCTTCGACCATGATTATAACTAGCACGACCATGATTATAACAACAACGACCATGATTATAACAACCACGACTATGATTATAAGAACCACAACCATGATTATAACAACCACGACCACGATTATAACAACCACGACCATGATTATAATAACTAAAGTCCATGATTATAACAACTACGACCATGATTATAACAACCAGGACCATAATTATAACAACCACGACTCTGATCATAACCACGACCATGATTATAACATCCTGGACCCTGATTATAACAACCAGATCCATGATTATAACAACCACGAGCATAATTATAACAACCACGACCATGATTATAATAACCGCGACCCTGATTGTAACAACTACAACCATGATTATAACAAACACGACCATAATTATAACAACCACGACCATGATTATAACAACCATGACCATGATTATAACAACCACGACAATGATTATAACAACCACGAACATGATTATAACAACCACGACCATGATTATAACAACCACGACCATGATTATAACAACCACGACCATGATTATAACAACCACAACCATGATTATAACAACAACGACCATGATTATAAAAACCACGACCATGATTATTATAAGCACGACCACGATTATAAGAACCACGACCATGATTATATCAAACTCGACCATGATTATAATAACAAGGACCATGATTATAACAACCATGACGATGATTATAACAACGATGACCAAGATTATAACAACCACGACAATGATTATAACAATCACGACCATGATTATAACAACTACAACTATGATTATAACAACCACGACTATTATTATAACAACCACGACTATGATCATAACCACGAACATGATTATAACAACCACGACAATGATTATAACAACAAGGACCATGATTATAACAACGACGAGCATGATTATAACTAGCACGACCATGATTATAACGACCACGACCATGATTATAATAACCACAAACATGATGATAACAACTACAAACATGATTATAACAACCACGACCATGATTACAACAACCACGACCATGATTATAACAACCACGACCATGATTATAATAGCCACGATCATGATTATAAGAACCACGACCATGATTATAACGACCACGAAAATGATTGTAATAACCACGACCATGATTATAACAACTTTAAACATGATTATAACAACCACGACCATAATTATAACAACTGCGACCATGATTATAGCAACCACGACCATGATTATAATGACCAGAACCATGATTATAACAACCATGACCATGATTATTACAACCACGACTATGATTATAAGAACAACGACCATGATCATAATAACCAGGACCATGATTATAAGAACCACGACCATGATTATAACAATCACGACTATGATTATACGACCATGATTATAACAACCACGACCATGATTATACCAACCACGAAAATGATTATAACAATAAGGACCATGATTATAACAACCACGACCATGATTATAACAACCACGACCATGATTATAACAACCACGACTATGATTATAACAACCACGACCATGATTATAACAACGATGACCAAGATTATAACAACCACGACCATGATTATAACAACCACGCCCATGAGTATAACAACCACGACCATGATTATAACAACCTCGACCATGATTATAACAATCATGACCATGATTATAACAACCACGACCATGATTATAACAACCACGACCATGATTATAACAATAACGACCATGATTATAACAACCTCGACCATGATTATAACAACCACGACCATGAATATAACAAGCACGACCATGATTATAACAACCACAACTATGATTATAACCACTACCATGATTATAATAACCATGACCATGATTATGACAAACACGACCATGATTATAAACACCACGACTATGATTATAACAACTACGACTATAATTATAACAACCAAGACCATGATTATAAAACCCACGACCATGATTATATCACCCACGCCCATGATTATACCAACTACGACAATGATTATAACAACCACGACCATTGATTATAACAACCACGACAATGAATATAACAACAACGACTATGTTCATAACCACGACCATGATTATGACAAACACGATCATGATTATAACAACCACGACCATGATTATAACAACAACGACCATGATTATAACAACCAAGACCATGATTATAATAACTACGATCATGATTATAACAACCACGACCATGATTATAACAACCACGACCATGTTTATAACAGCCACGAACATGATTATAACAACCACGCCTATGATCATAACCAAGATCATGATTATAACAACCAGGACATGATTATAACAACCACGACCATGATTATAACAACCACGACTATAAACGTATCCACGAACATGATTATAACAACCAGGACCATGATTATTACAACCACGACCATAACTATAATAACCACAACCATGAATATAACAACAACGACCATGATTATAATAACCAGGACCATGATTATAAAAACAGGACCATGATTATAACAACCAGGACCATGACGCATGATTATAACAACCACGACCATGATTATAACAACACGACCATGATTAAAATAACCACGACCATGATTATAACAACTAAGACATGATTATAACAACGCGACCATGATATAACAACCACGACCATGATTATAACGACCACGACCATGATTATAATAACTATGACCATGATTATAATAACTACAACCATGATTATAACAACCACGACCATGATTATAACAACATCGACCATGATTATAACAACCACGACTATGATCATAACCACGACCATGATTATAACATCCTGGACCATGATTATAACAACCAGAACCATGATTATAACAACCACGACCATAATTATAACAACCACGACCATGAGTATAGCAACCACGACCATGATTATATAACCAGGACCATGATTATAATAACCACGACGATGATTACAAGAACCACGACCATGATTTTAACAACCACAACCATGATTATAACATCCACGACCATGATTATAAAAACCACGACCATGATTATAATAACCACGACCAAGATTATAAGAACCACGACCATGATTATATCAAACTCGACCCTGAATATAACAACCGCGACCATGATTATAACAACCACGACCATGAATATAACAACCACGACCATGATTATAATAACCAGGACCATGATTATAACAACCATGACGATGATTATAACAAACCACGACCATGATTATAAGAACCACGACCATGATTATAACAACCACGACCATGATTATAACAAACACGACCATGATTATAACAACCACGCATATGATTATAACAACCACGACCATGATTATAATAACCACGACCATGATTATAATAACTACGACCATGATTATAACAACTTCGACCATGATTATAACAACCACGACCACGATTATAACAACCAAGACCATGATTATAATAACTAAAGACCATGATTATAACAACTACGACCATGATTATAACAACCACGACCATAATTATAACAACCACGACTATGATCATAAGCACGACCATGATTATAACATCCTGGACCCTGATTATAACAACGAGAACCATGATTATAACAACCACGACCATAATTATAACAACCACGACCATGATTATAATAACTAAAGACCATGATTATAACAACTACGACCATGATTATAACAGCCACGACTATGATTATAACAACCACGACCATAATTATAACGACCACGACCATGATCATAATAACCGCGACCATGATTATAAGAACTACAACCATGATTATAACAAACACGACCATAATTATAACAACAACGACCATAATTATAACAACCACGACCATGATTATAACAACCACGACCATGATTATAACAACCACGAACATGATTATAACAACCACGACCATGATTATAACAACCACGACCATGATTATAACAACCACGACCATGATTATAACAAAACGACTATGATTATAAATACCACGACCATGATTATAATAAGCACGACCATGATTATAAGAACCACGACCATGATTATATCAAACTCGACCATGATTATAATAACCAGGACCATGATTATAAGAACCATGACGATGATTATAACAACCACGACCATGATTATAAGAACCACGACCATGATTATAACAACCACGAACATGATTATAACAAACACGACCATGATTATAACAACCACGAACATGATTATATCAACGACGACCATGACTATAACAACCACGACCATGATTATAACAACCACAACCATGATTATAACAACCATAACTATTATTATAACCACGACCATGATTATAATAACCACGACCATGATTATAACAACCAAGATCATTATTATAACAACCACGACTATGATTAAAACAACCATGACTAAAATTAAAGCAACCAATACCATGATTATAACACCCACGACCATGATTATAACACCCACGCCCATGATTATACCAACCACGACCATCATTATAACAACAAGGACCATGATTATAACAACCACGACCTTGATTATAACTCGCACGCAAATGATTATAACAACCACTACCATGATTATAACAACCACGACGATGATTATAACAACCACGACCATGATTATAACAACGATGACCAAGATTATAACAACACGACCTTGACGACTTGATTATAACAACCACGACTAACAATGATTATAACAACCACGACCATGATTATAACAACCACGACCATGATTATAACAACCACGACCATGATTATAACACTTCGACCATGATTATAACAACCACGACCATGATTATAACAACCACGACCATGATTATAACAACCACTACCATGATTATAACAACGACGACCATGATTATAACAACCCCGACCATGATTATAACAACCACGACCATGAATATAACAAGCACGACCATGATTATAACAACCACAACTATGATTATAACCACGACCATGATTATAATAACCACGACCATGATTATGACAAAAACGACCATGATTATAACAACCACGACTATGATTATAACAACTACGACTATAATTATAACAACCAAGACCATGATTATAACACCCACGACCATGATTATATCACCCACGCCCATGATTATAGCAACCACGACAATGATTATAACAACCACGACCATTGATTATAACAACCACGACAATGAATATAACAACAACGACTATGATCATAACCACGACGATGATTATGACAAACACGATCAGGATTATAACAACCACGACGATGATTATAACAACAACGACCATGATTATAACAACCAAGACCATGATTATAATAACCACGACCATGAATATAACTACCACGACCATGATTATAACAATTACGACCATGATTATAACAGCCACGACTATGATTATAACCACCACGACCATGATTATAACAACCACGCCTATGATCATAACCACGATCATGATTATAACAACCAGGACATGATTATAACAACCACGACCATGATTATAACAACCACGACTATGAACGTATCCACGAACATGATTATAACAACCAGGACCATGATTATTACAACCATGTCCATGATTGTAATAACTACAACCATGATTATAACAACCACGACCATGATTATAATAACCAGGACCATGATTATAAAAACCAGGACCATGATTATAACAACCAGGACCATGATTATAACAACCACGACCATGATTATAACAACCACGACCATGATTATAATAACCACGACCATGATTATAACAACTACGACCATGATTATAACAAACACGACCATGATTATAACAACTACGACCATGATTATAACGACCACGACCATGATTATAATTACCATGACCATGATTGTAATAACTACAACCATGATTATAACAACCACGACCATGATTATAACAACATCGACCATGATTATAACAACCACGACTATGATCATAACCACGACCATGATTATAACATCCTGGACCATGATTATAACAACCAGAACCATGATTATAACAACCACGACCATAATTATAACAACCACGACCATGAGTATAGCAACCACGACCATGATTATATAACCAGGACCATGATTATAATAACCACGACGATGATTACAAGAACCACGACCATGATTATAACAACCACAACCATGATTATAACATCGACGACCATGATTATAAAAACCACGACCATGATTATAATAACCACGACCATGATTATAAGAACCACGACCATGATTATATCAAACTCGACCCTGATTATAACAACCGCGACCATGATTATAACAACCACGACCATGAATATAACAACAACGACCATGATTATAACAACCAAGACCATGATTATAATAACCACGACAATGAATATAACAACAACGACTATGATCATAACCACGACCATGATTATGACAAACACGATCAGGATTATAACAACCACGACCATGATTATAACAACAACGACCATGATTATAACAACCAAGACCATGATTATAATAACCACGACCATGATTATAACAACCACGACCATGATTATAACAACCACGACCATGATTATAACAGCCACGAACATGATTATAACAACCACGACCAAGATTTTAATAACCACAACTATGATTATAACTACCACGACCATGATTATAACAATTACGACCATGATTATAACAGCCACGACTATGATTATAACCACCACGACCATGATTATAACAACCACTCCTATGATCATAACCACGATCATGATTATAACAACCAGGACATGATTATAACAACCACGACCATGATTATAACAACCACGACTATGAACATATCCACGAACATGATTATAACAACCAGGACCATGATTATTACAACCACGACCGTAACTATAATAACCACAACCATGAATATAACAACAACGACCATGATTATAATAACCAGGACCATGATTATAAAAACCAGGACCATGATTATAACAACCACGACCATGATTATAACAACCACGACCATGATTATAATAAACACGACCATGATTATAACAACTACGACCATGATTATAACAACCACGACCATGATTATAACAACTACGACCATGATTATAACGACCACGACCATGATTATAATAACCATGACCATGATTGTAATGACTACAACCATGATTATAACAACCACGACCATGATTATAACAACCACGACTATGATCATAACCACGACCATGATTATAACTTCCTGGACCATGATTATAACAACCAGAACCATGACTATAACAACCACGACCATAATTATAACAACCACGACCATGAGTATAGCAACCACGACCATGATTATATAACCAGGACCATGATTATAATAACCACGACGATGATTACAAGAACCACGACCATGATTTTAACAACCACAACCATGATTATAACATCCACGACCATGATTATAAAAACCACGACCATGATTATAATAACCACGACCAAGATTATAAGAACCACGACCATGATTATATCAAACTCGACCCTGAATATAACAACCGCGACCATGATTATAACAACCACGACCATGAATATAACAACCACGACCATGATTATAATAACCAGGACCATGATTATAACAACCATGACGATGATTATAACAAACCACGACCATGATTATAAGAACCACGACCATGATTATAACAACCACGACCATGATTATAACAAACACGACCATGATTATAACAACCACGCATATGATTATAACAACCACGACCATGATTATAATAACCACGACCATGATTATAATAACTACGACCATGATTATAACAACTTCGACCATGATTATAACAACCACGACCACGATTATAACAACCAAGACCATGATTATAATAACTAAAGACCATGATTATAACAACTACGACCATGATTATAACAACCACGACCATAATTATAACAACCACGACTATGATCATAAGCACGACCATGATTATAACATCCTGGACCCTGATTATAACAACGAGAACCATGATTATAACAACCACGACCATAATTATAACAACCACGACCATGATTATAATAACTAAAGACCATGATTATAACAACTACGACCATGATTATAACAGCCACGACTATGATTATAACAACCACGACCATAATTATAACGACCACGACCATGATCATAATAACCGCGACCATGATTATAAGAACTACAACCATGATTATAACAAACACGACCATAATTATAACAACAACGACCATAATTATAACAACCACGACCATGATTATAACAACCACGACCATGATTTTGTAACTACGACCATATATATAACGACCATGATTATAACAACCATGACCATGATTATAAAAACCACGACCAGGATTATAATAACTACGACCATGATTATAACAACTACGACCATGATTATAACAACCACGACCATGATTATATCAACCACGACTATGATTATAATAACTACGACCATGATTATAACAACTACGACCATGATTATAACAACCACGACCATGATTATAATAACCTAACTATAGTTATAACATAGCCGACTGGCGGTCCATAACAACCACAACCGCCAGTTATAACAACCGACGCGATTATAACAATCCCGACCATGATTATAACCAACAAGACCATGATTACCGCAACAACTTCGACGCCAGTTATAACAACCACGACCATAATTATAACAACCACGACTATGATCATAACCACGACCATGATTATAACATCCTGGACCGTGATTATAACAACCAGAACCATGATTATAACAACCACGACCATAATTATAACAACCACGACCATGATTATAATAACTAAAGACCATGATTATAACAGCTACGACCATGATTATAACAGCCACGTCAATGAATATAACAACCACGACCATGATTATAATAACCAGGACCATGATTATAACAACCATGACGATGATTATAACAAACCATGACCATGATTATAAGAACCACGACCATGATTATAACAACCACGACCATGATTATAACAACCACGACCATGATTATAACAACCACGAATATGATTATAACAACCACGACCATGATTATAATAACCACGACCATGATTATAATAACTACGACCATGATTATAACAACTTCGACCATGATTATAACAACCACGACCACGATTATAACAACCACGACCATGATTATAATAACTAAAGACCATGATTATAACAACTACGACCATGATTTTAACAACCACGACCATAATTATAACAACCACGACTATGATCATAACCACGACCATGATTATAACATCCTGGACCCTGATTATAACAAACAGAACCATGATTATAACAACCACGACCATAATTATAACAACCACGACCATGATTATAATAACTAAAGACCATGATTATAACAACTACGACCATGATTATAACAGCCACGACTATGATTATAACAACCACGACCATAATTATAACGACCACGACCATGATTATAATAATTTCGACCATGATTATAACAACTACAACCATGATTATAACAAACACGACCATAATTATAACAACCACGACCATGATTATAACAACCACGACCATGAATATAACTACCACGACCATGATTTTATCAACCACGACCATGTATATAACAACAACGACCATGATTATAACAACCAGGACCATGATTATAACAACCACGACCATGATTATAATAACCACAACTATGATTATAACAGCCACGACTGTGATTATAACAACCACGACCATTATTATAACAACCACGACCATGATTATAATAACTACGACCATGATTATAACAACTTCGACCATGATTATAACAACCACGACCATGATTATAATAACTACAACTATGATTATAACAGCCACGACTGTGATTATAACAACCACAACCATGATTATAACAACCACGACCACGATTATAACAACCACGACCATGATTATAATAACTAAAGACCATGATTATAACAACTACGACCATGATTATAACAACCACGACCATAATTATAACAACCACGACTATGATCATAACCACGACCATGATTATAACATCCTGGACCGTGATTATAACAACCAGAACCATAATTATAACAACCACGACCATAATTATAACAACCACGACCATGATTATAATAACTAAAGACCATGATTATAACAGCTACGACCATGATTATAACTTCCACGACTATGATTATAACAACCACGACCATAATTATAACGACCACGACCATGATTATAATAACCGCGAACATGAGTGTAACAACTACAACCATGATTATAACAAACACGACCATAATTATAACAACCACGACCATGATTATAACAACCACGACTATGATTATAACAATCACGACCATGATTATAACAACCACGAACATGATTATAGCAACCACGACCATGATTATAACAACCACGACCATGATTATAACAACCACAACCATGAATATAACAACAACGACCATGATTATAAAAACCATGACCATGATTATAATAAGCACGACCATGATTATAAGAACCACGACCATGATTATATCAAACTCGACCATGATTATAATAACCAGGACCAAGATTATAACAACCATGACGATGATTATAACAACGATGACCAAGATTATAACAACCACGACAATGATTATAACAATCACGACCATGATTATAACAACTACAACTATGATTATAACAACCACGACTATTATTATAACAACCACGACTATGATCATAACCACGAACATGATTATAACATCCACGACAATGATTATAACAACAAGGACCATGATTATAACAACGACGAGCATGATTATAACTAGCACGACCATGATTATAACGACCACAACCATGATTATAATAACCACAAACATGATTATAACAACTACAAACATGATTATAACAACCACGACCATGATTACAACAACCACGACCATGATTATAACAAACACGACCATGATTATAATAGCCACGACCATGATTATAACAACCACGACCATGATTATAACGACCACGACCATGATTATAATAACCACGACCATGATTATAACAACTACAAACATGATTATAACAACCACGACCATAATTTTAACAACCGCGACCATGATTATAACAACCACGACCATGATTATAATGACCAGGACCATGATTATAACAACCATGACCATGATTATAACAACCACGACTATGATTATAAGAACAACGACCATGATCATAATAACCAGGACCATGATTATAAGAACCACGACCATGATTATAACAATCAC
>NW_024735747.1:0-42180 GCF_018991925.1 Homarus americanus | reverse complement strand
GCACCTTTTTGGGCAGCGCATCCCAGGCACACCACTGACACTCACAGGCACACCTTGACACTGCCAGGTACACCCCCTGACACTCCCAGGCACACCTCTGACACTCCCAGGCACACCCCTGACACTCCCAGGCACACCCCCAGACACTTCCAGTTACACTTCTGACACTCTCAGGTACACCTCTGACACTCCCAGGTACACCTCTGACACTCTCAGGTACACCCATGATACTCCCAGGCATACCTCGGACATTCCCAGGCACACCGCTGACACTCCAGATACACCTCTGACAAACCCCACATGTATACTCCCCAGGCACCCCTCACACGCCCAGGTACACCTCAGACACTCCCACGAACACCTCAGACACCACAGGCACACCCTCTGACACTCACAGGCACACCCCTGACACTCCCAGGCACACCTCTGACCTCCCTGGTACTCCTCTGACACTCCCCAGGTACACCCTCAGACACTCCCCAGTTACACCTCAGACACTCCCAGGCACACCTCAGACACACCCCAGCCACCTCCGACACTCCCCAGGTACACCTCCGACACTCCCAGGTACACCACTTCCAGGCACACCCGCTGACACTGCAGGCACACCACTGACACTCCCAGGTGCACCTCTGACACTCCCAGGCACACCTCTGACACTCCCAGGTGCACCTCTGACACCCCAGGCACAACTCTGACACTCCCAGGCACAACCCTGACACCCCAGGCACACTCCTCATACACCCCAGGCACACCCTCATACACCCCAGCACACCTCAGACACCCCAGGCACACCCCTGACATTCCCAGGTGCACCTCAGACACTCCCAGGCACACCTCTGACACCCCAGGCACACCTCCACACTCCCAGGCACACCCCTGACACCCCAGGTACACCCCAGACACTCTCAGGTACACTTCTGACACACCAGGCACACCTCTGACACTCCCACGTAAACCCTCTGACACTCCCAGGCACACCTCTGACACTCGGCAGCACCCCTGACACCCCAGGTACAACTTCGACACTCCCAGGCACACCTCAGACACTCCTAGGTACACCTCAGACGCTCTCAGGCACACCACTGAGACCCCAGGCACACCTTAGACACTGCCAGGTACACCCCTGACACTCCAGGCACACCTCTGACACCCCAGGCACACCCCTGACACCCCAGGCACACCCCAGACACTTCCAGTTACACTCTGACACCTCAGGTACACCTCTGACACCCCCAGGTACACCCCTGACACCTCAGGCACACCCATGATACTCCCCAGGCATACCCTGACACTCCCAGGCACACCGCTGACACTCCCCAGATACACCCCGGACACTGACAAGACACTCCGACACTCCCAGGCACACCTCTGACACTCCCAGGAACACCTCCTGATACTCCCAGGTACACCTCCGACACCTCAGGTACACCACCGACACCCCAGGTACACCTCAGACACTCCCAGGTACACCACACAGACACTCAGGTACACCTCAGGCACTGCCAGGTGCCCTCAGACACTCCTAGGTACACGCACCTGGACACTCCCAGGTACACCTCCGATACTCCCAGGTACACCTCCGACACTCTCAGGTACAACTCAGACACTCTCAGGTACACCTCAGACACTCCTAGGTACACCTCTCACACTCCCTGGTACACCTCTGACATTCCCAGGTACATCTCTGACACTCCCAGGTACACCTCTGACACTCCCAGGTACTCCCTGACACTCCGTGGCACTCGTCTGACACTCCATGGTACTCCTCCGACACTCCCAGGTACACATCAGACACTCCCAGGTACACCTCTGACACTCCCAGGTACACCTCAGACACTCATAGGTACACCTCTGACACTCACTAGTACTCCTGTGACACTCCCAGGTACACCCCAGACACTCCCAGGTAAACCTCAGACACTCCGAGGTACACCACAGACACTCCCAGGTACACCTCTGACACTCCCAGGTACACCGCTGTCACTCCCAGGTACACCCCTGACACTCCCAGGTACTCCTTCTGACATTCCCTGGTACACCTGTGACACTCCCAGGTACACATCCGTTACTCCCAGGTACACCTCTGACACTCCCAGGTACACCTCTGACACCCCCAGGTACACCTCTGACACCCCCAGGTACACCTCTGACACCCCCAGGTACACCTCTGACACTCCCAGGTACACCTGTGACACTCCCTGGTACACCTCCGACTCTCCCAGGTACACCTCAGACACTACCAGGTACACCACTGACACTCCCAGGTACACCTCTGACACTCCCAGGTACACCTCAGACACTCCCAGGTACACCTCTGACACTCCCAGGTACACCTCTGACACTCCCAGGTACTCCTCTGACACTCCGTGGTACTCCTATGACACTCCGTGGTACTCCTCTGACACTCCCAGGTACACCTCAGACACTCCCAGGTGCACCTCTGACACTGCCAGGTACACCTCAGCCACTGCCAGGTACACCTCAGACACTGCCAGGTACACCTCAAACACTCTCAGGTACACCTCAGACACTCCCTAGGTGCACCTCCTGACACTCCCAGGCCACCTCTGACGCCTCCCCTAGGTACCCACCTCCCCAACTCCCAGGTACACCTCTGACACTCCCAGGTACACCTCCCCGGCCTCCCAGGTACTCCTCCTGACACCAGGTACACCTCAGACACTGCCAGGTACACCTCAGACACTGCCAGGTACACCTCAAACACTCTCAGGTACACCTCAGACACTCCTAGGCACACCTCTGACACTCCCAGGTACACCTCTGACACTCCTACGTACACCTCTGACACTCCCAGGTACACCTCTGACACTCCCAGGTACACCTCTGACACTCCCAGGTACTCCTCTGACACTCCGTGGTACTCCTCTGACACTCCGTGGTACTCCGCTGACACTCCCACGTACACCTCAGACACTCCTAGGTACACCTCAGACACTCCCATGTACATCTCAGACACTCCCAGGTGCACCCCTGACACTCCCATGTGCACCTCTGACACTGCCAGGTACACCTCTGACACCCAGGTACACCTCTGACACTCCCAGGTACACCTCCGACACTCCCAGGTACACCTTAGACACTCCCAGGTACACCACTGACACTCCCAGGTATACCTCTGACACTCCCAGGTATACCTCTGACACTCCCAGGTCCACTTCTGACACTCCCAGGTGCACCTCAGACACTCCCAGGTGCTCCTCTGACACTGCCAGGTACACCTCAGACACTGCCAGGTACACCTCAGACACTACCAGGTACACCTCAGACACTCTCAGGTACACCTCAGACACTCCTAGGTCCACCTCTGACACTCCCAGCACGCCTGCAGACACCCCAGGCACACCTCTGACACCCCAGGCACACCCTCAGACACTCCCCATGCACACCTGGACCCTCCCCAGGCACACCACTGACACCACCAGGCACAACCTGACACTCCCCAGGCACACCTCTGACACTCCCAGGCACACCCCTGACCCCTCCCAGGCACACCCCTGACCCTCCCCAAGCACACCCCTGACACCAGAGGCACATCACAGACACCGCCAGGCACACCCCAGACACCCAGGCACACCTCTGACACCAGGTACACCTCTGTGCACTCATAGGCATGCCCCTGACACTCCCCTGGCACTCCTCTGACACCCCAGGCACACCTCAGACACTCCCCAGGCACACACCTCTGGCAGTCCCAGGCACACCCCAGACACCCCTGTACATCCTGACACTCTGGTGCACACCCTGACACTCCCAGGCACTCTGACACCTGCAGCACCTGTCTGACACTCCATGGTACTCCTCCGACACTCCCAGGTACACATCAGACACTCCCATGTACACCTCTGACACTCCCAGGTACACCTCAGACACTCATAGGTACACCTCTGACACTCAATAGTACTCCTGTGACACTCCCAGGTACACCCCAGACACTCCCAGGTACACCTCAGACACTCCGAGGTACACCTCAGACACTCCTAGGTACACCTCTGACACTCCCAGGTACACCGCTGTCACTCCCAGGTACATCCCCTGACACTCCCAGGTACTCCTTCTGACATTCCCTGGTACACCTCTGACACTCCCAGGTACACCTCCGTTACTCCCAGGTACACCTCTGACACTCCCAGGTACACCTCTAACACCCCCAGGTACACCTCTGACACCCCCAGGTACACCTCTGACACCCCCAGGTACACCTCTGACACTCCCAGGTACACCTGTGACATTCCCAGGTACACCTCCGACTCTCCCAGGCACACCTCAGACACTACCAGGTACACCACTGACACTCCCAGGTACACCACTGACGCTCCCAGGTACACCTCAGACAACTTCCAGGCACACCTCATGCTCCAGGCCACCCCTGACACCCCAGGCACCTCTGACACTCCGTGGCACTCCCTCTGACACCCGTGCACCTCTGACACCCAGGCACACCTTTCAGACACTCCCAGTGCACCTCTGACACTGCCAGGCACACCCTCAAACACTCAGGCACACACCTCAGACGCCCTAGGCACACTCCCTGGACACTCCCAGGTACACCTCTGACACTCCCAGGTACACCTCTGACACTCCCAGGTACACCTCTGACACTCCCAGGTACAACTCTGACACTCCCAGGTACTCCTCTGACACTCCGTGGTACTCCTCTGACAATCCGTGTTACTCCGCTGACACTCCCACGTACACCTCAGACACTCCTAGGTACACCTCAGACACTCCCATGTACATCTCAGACACTCCCAGGTGCACCCCTGACACTCCCAGATGCACCTCTGACACTGCCAGGTACACCTCTAACACTCCCAGGTACACCTCTGACACTCCCAGGTACACCTCCGACACTCCCAGGTACACCTTAGACACTCCCAGGTACACCACTGACACTCCCAGGTATACCTCTGACACTCCCAGGTCCACTTCTGACACTCCCAGTTACACCTCAGACACTCCCAGGTGCTCCTCTGACACTGCCAGGTACACCTCAGACACTGCCAGGTACACCTCAGACACCACCAGGCACACCTCCCTGACACGCCCAGGCACGCCCAGACACCTGGTGCACACCTCTGACACTCCCAGGTACACCTCAGACACTCCCAGGTACACCTCTGACCCTCCCAGGTACACCACTGACACTCCCAGGTACACCTCTGACACTCCCAGGTACACCTCTGATACTCCCAGGTACACCTCTGACCCTCCCAGGTACACCCCTGACCCTCCCAAGTACACCCCTGACACTCAGAGGTACACCACAGACACTGCCAGGTACACCTCAGACACTCCCAGGTACACCTCTGACACTCTTTGGTACTCCTCTGACACTCCCAGGTACAGCTCAGACACACCCAGGTACACCTCAGACACTCCCAAGTACACCTCAGACACTCCCAGGTTCACCTCAGACAGTCCCAGGTGCACCCGTGACACACCCAGGTACACCTCTGACACTCCCAGGCACACCTCTGACCCTCCCTGGTACACCTCAGACACTCCCAAGTACACCTCTGAAACTCCCAGGTACACCTTTGACACTCCCAGGTCCCAGGCACACCTCATACACTCTGTGCACACCCCAGACACTCCCAGGCACACCGACACTCCCAGGTGCACCTTAGAAACTCCCAGGTACACCTCTGACACTCCCAGTTACACCTCAGACACTTGTGCATACAACTGACACCCCAGGTACAATTACTGACACCTGGAGGTGCACCCTGACACTCCCCAGGCACACCTCTGACACTCCCCAGGTGCACCTCTGACACTCCCCAGGTACAACTCTGGACACCCCAGGTACAACTCTGACCCCTCCCAGGCACACCCCACACCCCAGTACACCCCAGACACCCCAGGCACACCCCCTGACACCCCAGGTGCACCCCAGACACCCCAGGCACACCCCTGACACTCCCCAGGCACACCTGACATCCCAGGCACACCCCCTGACACCCCAGGCACACCCCAGACACCCCAGGCACACCCTGACACACCCAGGCACACCTCTGACACTCCCAGGCACACCTCTGGTACCCCAGGCACACCTCTGACACTCCCAGGTACACCTCTGACACTCCCAGGCACACCTCTCACAATTCCCCAGGTAACACCTCAGACACCCCAGGCACACCCCAGACCCCAGGCACACCCCAGACACTCCCCAGGCACACCCCAGACACCCCAGGCACACCCCGTGACACCCCAGGCACACCCCAGACACCCCAGGTGCACTCAGACACCCCAGGTGCACCCCCAGACACTCCCAGGCACACCACTGACACTGCCAGGTACAACTCAGACACTCCCCAGGCATACAACCGACACTCCCAGGCACACCACTGACACCCCTGGTGCACCTCTGACACCCCAGGCACACCCTGACACCAGGCACACCACTGACACTGCCAGGTACACCCCAGACACTCCAGGTATACAACTGACACTCCTGCACACCACTGACACCCCAGGCACCTCTGACACCCCTGCAGGCACCTCTGACACTCCCCAGGTGCACCTCTGACACTCCCAGCAACCTGACACCCCAGGCACAACTCTGACACCCCAGGCACACCACACACTCCCCTGGTACACCTCAGACACTCCCCAGGCACACCCCTGACACTCCCAGGTACACCCTGACACTCCCAGGCACACCACTGACACTGCCAGGTACACCTCAGACACTCCCAGGCATACAACTGACACTCGCAGGTACACCACTGATACCCCAGGTGCACCTCTGACACCCCAGGCCAACTCTGACACTCCCCAGGTGCCAACCTGACACTCCCCAGGCACACCCCATACACTCCCCAGGTACACCCCATACACTCCCCATGCACACCCCCTGACATTCCCAGGTGCACCTCAGACACTCCCCAGGCACACCTCTGACACTCCCAGGCACACCTCTGGACACTCCCCAGGACACCCCTGATACACCCAGGTACACCCCAGACAATCCCAGGTACACTTCTGGACACACTCAGGTACACCTCTGACACTCCCTTAATGTAAACCCCTGACACTTGGTGTGCACACCTCTGACACTACCAGGTACACTCTGACACTCCCCAGGCACAACTCTGACACTGGTGGTACACCTCAGACACTCCTAGGCACACCTCAGACGCTCCCAGGTACACCACTGACACCCCAGGCACACCTTAGACACTGCCAGGCACACCCCGACACTCCCAGGCACACCCTGACACTCCCAGGCACACCCATGACACTCCCAGGTACACCCCAGACACTTCCAGTGTCACACCCTGACTCCTGGTGTGCACACCCTCTGACACTCCCCAGGCACACCCTCTGGCACCCCAGGCACACCCAGATGATACTCCCCAGGTATACCCCTGACACTCCCAGGCACACCGCTGACACTCCCAGATACCCTCGGACACTGACAAGCACACTCTGGATACCCCAGGTACACCTCTCACACCCCAGGCACACCCCAGACACCCCAGAACACCTCAGACACCACAGGTACACCTTGAGCCCACAGGTACACCTCTGACACTCCCAGGCACACCTCTGACTCTCCCTGGGTACTCCTCTGACACTCCCCAGGCACACCAGACACTCCCCAGCCACCCCTGACACCAACAGGCACACCTCAGACACACCTGTGTACACCTCCGACACTCCCCAGGTACACCTCCGACACTCCCAGGCATGACCCCTCAGGTACACCTCCGACACTCCAGGTACACCTCTGACACTCCCAGGTACACCTCTGACACTCCCAGGTACAACTCTGACCTCCCAGGTACCTCAGACACTCCTGGGTACCTCACGCTCAGGTACCTCGAACACTCCCAGGTACACCTCAGACACTCCCAGGTACACCTCTGACACTCCCAGGTGCACCTCAGACACTCCCGGTGCACCTCAGACACTCCCAGGTGCCTCAGACACTCCCAGGTACACCACTGACACTGCCATGTACACCTCAGACACTCCCAGGTATACAACTACCTCCCAGGTACACCACTGACACTCCCCTGGTGCACCTCTAACTCCCAGGTGCACCTCTGACACTCCCAGGCACAACTCTGACACTCCCGGTACAACTCTGACCTCCCAGGTACACCTCATACACTCCCAGGTACACCTCAGACACTCCCAGGTACACCCTGACACTCCCACGGTGCACCTCAGACACTCCCAGGTACACCTCTGACACTCCCAGGTACACCTCTGACACTCCCAGGTACACACCACTGACACTGCCAGGTACACCTCAGACACTCCCAGGTATACAACTGCACTCCCAGGTACCTCGCTTGCTCCCAGGTGCACCTCTGACACTCCCAGGTACAACTCGGCACTCCCAGGTACAACTCCTGACACTCCCAGGTACCTCCTGCACTCCCAGGCACCTCAGACACTCCCAGGTACACCCCTGACATTCCCAGGTGCCTCCAGACACTCCCAGGTACACCTCCAGAACCTCCCAGGTACACCTCTGACACTCCCAGGTACCTCCTGACACTCCCAGGTACACCCATTCCCAGGTACCTGACATCAGGTACACCTCTGACACTCCCACGTGCCACCTCTGACACTCCCAGGTACACCTCTGACACTCCAGGTACCTCTGACACTCCCAGGTACAACTCTGACACTCCCAGGTACACCTCAGACCTCCTAGGTACACCTCAGACACTCCCAGGTACACCACCCAGCACTCACAGGTACACCCTTAGACACTGCCAGGTACACCCCTGACACTCCCAGGTGCCTCTGACACTCCCAGGTACCCCACCTCCCAGGTACACCCAGACACTTCCAGTTACACTTCTGACACTCTCAGGTACACCTCTGACACTCCCAGGTACACCTCTGACACTCTCAGGTACACCCATGATACTCCCAGGTATACCTCGGACATTCCCAGGTACACCGTGACACTCCAGATACACCTCGACAGTGACAAGTACACTTCCAGAAACTCCCAGGTACACCTCTCACACTCCCAGGTACACCTCAGACACTCCCACAGGCACCTCCAGACACTCACAGGTACACCTCTGACACTCCAGGTGCCTCAGACACTCCCAGGTGCACCTCTGACACTGCCAGGTACACCTCAGGCACTGCCAGGTACACCTCAGGCACTGCCAGGTACACCTCCAGCACTCTGAGTACACCTCGAACCACTCCTAGGCCACACCTCTGACACTCCCAGGTACACCTCTGACACTCCCAGGTACACCTCTGACACTCCCAGGTACACCTCTGACACTCCCAGGTACAACTCTGACACTCCCAGGTACTCCTCTGACACTCCGTGGTACTCCTCTGACAATCCGTGTTACTCCGCTGACACTCCCACGTACACCTCAGACACTCCTAGGTACACCTCAGACACTCCCATGTACATCTCAGACACTCCCAGGTGCACCCCTGACACTCCCAGATGCACCTCTGACACTGCCAGGTACACCTCTAACACTCCCAGGTACACCTCTGACACTCCCAGGTACACCTCCGACACTCCCAGGTACACCTTAGACACTCCCAGGTACACCACTGACACTCCCAGGTATACCTCTGACACTCCCAGGTCCACTTCTGACACTCCCAGTTACACCTCAGACACTCCCAGGTGCTCCTCTGACACTGCCAGGTACACCTCAGACACTGCCAGGTACACCTCAGACACTACCAGTTACACCTCAGACTCTCTCAGGTACACCTCAGACACTCCTAGGTACACCTCTGACACTCCCAGGTACACCTGTGACACTCCCATGTACACCTCTGACACTCCCAGGTACACCTCAGACACTCCCAGGTACACCTCTGACACACCCTGCTACTCCTCTGACACTCCCAGGTACATCTCAGACACTCCCAGGTTCACCTCAGACACTCCCAGGTACACCTCTGACACTCCCAGGTACACCTCTGACACTCCGAGGTACTCCTCTAACACTCCATGGTACTCCTCTGGCACTCCGTGGTACTCCTCTGACACTCCCAAGTACACCTGAGACACTCCCTGGTACACCTGAGACACTCCCAGGTACATCTCAGACACTCCCAGGTGCACCCCTGACACTCCCAGGTGCAACTCTGACACTCCCAGCTACACCTCTGACACTCCCAGGTACACCTCTGACACTCCCAGGTACACCACTGACACTCCCAGGTGCACCCCTGACACTCCCAGGTGCACCTCTGACACTCCCAGGCACACCTCTGTGGCCTCCCAGGAGTACACCTACAGGCACTCCCAGGTACACCTCCGACACTCCCGGGTACACCTCCGGCACTCGCAGGAACACTTCTGACACTCCCAGGTACACCTCCGACACTCCCAGGTAAACCTCAGACACTCCCATGTACACCTCAGACACTCCCAGGTACACCAGTGACACTCCCAGGTACACCTCTGACACTCCCAGGTCAACTTCTGACACTCCCAGGTACACCACAGACACTCCCAGGTGTACCTCTGACACTGCCAGGTACACCTCAGACACTGCCAGGTACTCCTCAGACACTGCCAGGTACACCTCAGACACTCTCAAGTACACCTCAGACACTCCTAGGTACACCTCTGACACTCCGAGGTTCACCTCTGACACTCCCAGGTACACCTCTGACACTCCCAGGTACACCTCAAACACTCCCAGGTACACCCCTGACACTCCCTGGTACTCCTCTGACACTCCCAGGTACACCTCAGACACTCCCAGGTACACCTTTGACACTCCCAGGTACACCTCAGACACTCCCAGGTACACCTCTGACACTCCCAGGTACACCTATGACACTCCTCTGACACTCCGTGGTACTCCACTGACACTCCGTGGTACTCCTCTGACACTCCCAGGTACACCAGTGACTCTCCCTGGAACTCCACTGACACTCCTTGGTACATCTCTAACACTCCCACGTACACCTCAGACACTCCCAGGTACACATCAAACACTCCCAGGTACACCTCCGTCACTGCCACGTACACCCCTGATACTCCCAGGTACACGTCTGACACTCCCAGGTACACCTCCGACACTCCCAGGTACACCTCCGACACTCCTAGGTACACCTCTGACACCCAGGTACACCTCAGAACGCCTCCAGGTACACCTCCCAGCTCCCAGGTACACCTCCGACACTCCCAGGTACACATCCGACACTCCCAGGAACACCTCTGGCACTCCCAGGTACACCTCTGACCCTCCCAGGTACACCCCTGACCCTCCCAATTACACCCCTGACACTCCCAGGTACACCACAGACACTGCCAGGTACACCTCAGACATTCCCAGGTACACCTCAGACACTCCCAGGTACACGTCTGACACTCTATGATACTCCTCTGACACTCCCAGGTACCCCTCAGTCACTCCCAGGTACACCTCAGACACTCCCAAATACACCTCAGACACTCCCAGGTACACCTCAGACACTTCCAGGTGCACCCCTGACACACCCAGGTACACCTCTGACACTCCCAGGCACACCTCTGACCCTCCCTGGTACACCTCAGACACTCCCAAGTACACCTCTGACACTCCGAGGTACACCTTTGACACTCCCAGGTACACTACTGACGCTCCCAGGTACACCAATGACACTCCCAGGTACTCCACTGACACTCCCTGGTACATCTGACACGCCCAGGTACACCTCAGACACTCCCAGGTACACCTCCGACACTCCCAGGCACACACCTGACACTCCCAGGTAAACCTCTGACACTCCCAGGTACACCTCTGACCCTCCCAGGTACACCCCTGACCCTCCCAGGGGCTCGGCCTCCCAGATACACCTCAAACACTCCCAGTGCCTCTGACACTCCCAGCTACACCTCCGACACTCCCGTGTACACCTCCGGCACTCTCAGGGACACCTCTGACACTCCCAGGTACACCTCAGACACTCCCAGGAACAAATCTGATACTCTCAGGTATACATCTGACACTCCCAGGTACACCACTGACACTCCCAGGTACACCGCTGATACTGCCAGGTACACCTCAGACACTCCCAGGTACACCTCCGATACTCCCAGGTACACCTCCGACACTCTCAGGTACAACTCAGACACTCTCAGGTACACCTCAGACACTCCTAGGTACACCTCTGACACTCCCGGGTACACCTCTGACATTCCCAGGTACATCTCTGACACTCCCAGGTACACCTCTGACACTCCCAGGTACTCCTCTGACACTTCGTGGCACTCGTTTGACACTCCATGGTACTCCTCCGACACTCCCAGGTACACATCAGACACTCCCAGGAACACCTCTGACACTCCCAGGTACACCTCAGACACTCATAGGTACACCTCTGACACTCAGGTGCCTCTGACCTCCCAAGTTACACCCCTGACACTCCCAGGTACACCCAGACACTTCCAGTTAAACTTCTGACACTCTCAGGTACACCTCTGACCTCCCAGGTACACCTCTGTTGCCTCTCAGATACAGAGAGTACTCCCAGGTATGCCTCTGACACTCCCAGGTACACCGCCTGACACTCCCCAAAGATACACCTCCCAGGACACTGACAAAATTACACTTCCGATACTCCCAAGTGCCACCTCTCACACTCCCAGGTACCTCGAGACACTCCCAGGAACACCTCCAGACACTCACAGGTACACCTCCTGACACTCCCTGGAGTACACCTCAGACACTCCAGTTACACCTCAGACACTCCCAGGGTACCTCAGACACACCCAGGTTACCTCCGACACTCCCAAGTACACCTCCGACTGCTCCCAGATTGCACCTCCGACACTTCCAGGTACACACGCCGACACTCTCAGTGCACCTCCGACACTCCGGGTGCACCTCTGACCTCCCAAGTGCACCTCCTGACACTCCCAGGTACAGCTCTGACACTCCCAGGCACCTCAGACACTCCCTGGAGTACACCTCCAGACACTCCCAGGTACACCTCAGACACTCCCAGGTACACCTCAGACACTCCCAGGTACACCTCTGACCTCCCAGGTACCTCAGACACTCCCAGGTGCACCTCCCAGACACTCCCAGGTGCACCTCAGACACTCCCAGGTACACCACTGGCCTGCCAGGTACCTCAGACACTCCCACGTATACAACCCCAGGCACTCCCAGGTACACCACTGACGCTCCTGGTGCACCTCTCTGACACTCCCAGATTTTTACCTCTGACACTCCCAGGTACACCACTGACACTGCCAGGTGCACACCTCAGCAGACACTCCCCAGGTAGCCACAGCTGACGCCTGGGTACACCGCGGCCTCCCAGGTGCACCTCTGACACTCCCCAGGTACACCTCCCTGAGCAGCCTCCCAGGTGCACCTCCCCAGCCTCCAGGCCACCAACTCTGACACTCCCAGGTACAACATTGACACTCCCAGACACCTCATATGCACACTCCCAAGTGCACCTCCAGACACTCCCAGGTACACCTCTGGCCTCCCAGGTACACCTCTGACACTCCCAGGTACACCTCTGACACTCCCAGGTACAGCACTGACACTGCCAGGTACACACCTCAGACACTCCCAGGTATGCACAACTGACTTCGCAGGTACACCACTGACACTCAGGTTGCACCTCTGACACTCCCAGAGCACACCTCTGGCACTCCAGATTGCACCTCACAACCTCCAGTGCACCTCCTGACCTCCCAGAGCCTGAGGTGACACTCCCAGGTACACCTATACACTCCCAGGTACACCTCAGACACTCCCAGGTACACCCACTTACATTCAGGTACACCTCAGACACTCCCAGGTACACCTCTGACACTCCCAGGTACACCTCCTGACCTCCCAGGTACACCTGACCTCCCAGGTACACCCAGACACTCCCAGATTGCTTCACAGTACGCTCGGGTACACCTCTGACCTCCACGTACACCTCTGACACTCCCAGGTGCACCTCTGGCCTCCCAGGTACACCTCTGGCCAAGGTGCAACTCCTGACCTCCCAGGTACACCTCAAACACTCCTAAGTACACCTCAGACCTCCCAGACACACCACTGACACTCACAGTGCACTAGACACTGCCAGGATGCACAACCTCCCAGAGTACACCTCTGACACTCCCAGGTGCACCCCTGACACTCCCAGGTACACCCCAGACGCCCCAGTGACACTTCTGACACTCTTCAGGTACACCTCTGACCTCCCAGGTGCACCCTCTGACACTCTCAGGTACACCCGCAGTGCTCCCCAGGTATACCTCTGTGACACTCCCCAGACACACCGCCCAGCCACTCAGATACACCTCGGACACTGAGCAGAATTACACTTCCGATACTCCCAGGTACACCTCTCACTCCCAGGTGCACCTCGGGCACTCCCAGGAACACCTCTGGCCTCCCCAGGTACACCTCTGACTCACCCTGGTACTCCTCTGACACTCCCAGGTACACCTCAGACACTCCCAGTTACACCTCCAGACACTCCCAGGTGCACCTCAGACACACCCAGGTGCACCTCCGACACTCCCCAGATTTGCACCTCCGACACTCCCCAGATTGCCTCCGGCCTTCCAGGTACACCGCCGACACTCTCAGGTACAACACTCTCAGGTACACCTCCGACACTCTCAGGTACACCTCTGACACTCTCAGGTACACCTGACACTCCCAGGTACACCTCCGACACTCCCAGGTACACCACTGACACTCCCAGGTACACCTCCTGACACTCCCAGGTACACCCCTGACACTCCCAGGTACTCCTCTAACACTCTCAGTACTCTTCTGCACTGCCAGGTACCTCAGACACTCCCAGGTACACCTCAGACACTCCCAGGTACACCTCCGACACTCCCAGGTACACCTCAGACACTCCCAGGTACACCTCAGACACTCCCAGGTACACCTCCAGACACTCCCAGGTACACCACAGACACTCCCGGTACTCCTCAGACACTACCAGGAACACCTCAGACACTCCCAGATACACTCAGTTACACAGGTACACCTCAGACACTCCCAGGTACACCTCAGACACTCCTAGGTACACCTCAGACACTCTCAGGTGCACCTCAGACACTCCCAGGTGCACCTGAGACACTCCCAGATACACCTCAGACACTGACAGGTACACTTCCGATACTCCCAGGTACCTCTCACGCTCCCAGGTACCTCTGACCCTCCCAGGTACTCACTGACACTCCCAGGTACTCCTCTAACACTCCCAGGTACACCTCTGACACTCCCTGGTGCTCCTCAGACACTCAGGTACACCTAAGACCTCCCAGTTACACCTCAGACACTCCCAGGTACACCTCAGGCTCTCCCAAGTACACCTCCAGACACTCCCAGGTACACCTCAGACTATCCCAGGTACACCGCTGACACTCCCAGGTACACCTCTGACACTTCCAGGTACACCTCCGACACTCTCAGGTACCTCCTGACACTCTCAGGTACACCTCTGACACTCCCAGGTACCTCTGACACTCCCAGGTACACCTCAGACACTCCCAGGTACACCTCAGACACTCCCAGGTACACCTCAGACACTCCCAGGTACACCTCAGACACTCCCATGTACACCTCAGACACTCCCAGGTACACCTCAGACACTCCCAGGTACACCTCAGACACCCATGTGCACCTCAGACACTCCCAGGTACACCTCAGACACTCCCAGGTACACCTCAGACACTCCCAGGTGCACCTCAGACACTCAGGTGTCTCAGACACTCCCAGGTGCACCTCAGACACTCCCAGGTGCACCTCAGACACTCCAGGTACACCTCTGACAGTGCCAGGTACACCTCGAACTCCCAGGTATACCAACTGACACTCCAGGTACACCCCTGACACTCCCAGGTGCACCTCTGACCTCCCAGGTGCACCTCTGACCTCCCAGGTACAACTGTACCTCCCAGGTACAACTCTGACACTCCCAGGTACACCTCAGACACTCCCAGGTACACCTCAGACACTCCCAGGTACACCCTCCAAGCCTCCCAGGTGCACCTCAGACCTCCCAGGTACACCTCCTGACACTCCCAGGTACACCTCTGACACTCCCAGGTACACCCCTGACTCTCCAGGTACACCCCAGACACTCCCAGGTACCTTCCCAGCCTCCCAGGTACACCTCTGGACACTCCCAGGTACCTCCTGACACTCTCAGGTACCCCTGACACTCCAGGTACACCCTCCTGACACTCAGGTACACCTCTGACTCTCAGGTACACCTCCTGACACTCCAGGTACACCCAGACACTCCCAGGTAAACTTCTAACACTCTCAGGTACACCTCAGACACTCCCAGGTGCACCTCTGACACTCCCAGGTGCACCTCTGACACTCCCAGGTACACCTCTGACACTCCAGGTACCTCTGACTCCCTGGTACTCCTCTGACACTCCCAGGTACACCTCAGACACTCAGTTACATGACTGCTCCCAGGTACACCTCAGACACACCAGGTACACCTCCGACACTCCCAGGTACACCTCCGACACTCCCAGGTACACCTCCGACACTTCCGGTATACCGCCGACACTCTCAGGTACACCTCCGACACTCCCAGGTACACCTCTGACACTCCCAGGTACACCTCTGACCACTCCAGGTACAACTCCTGACACTCCCAGGTACACCTCTGACACTCCCTAGGTACACCTCAGACACTCCCAGGTACACCTCAGACACTCCCAGGTACACCTCAGACACTCCCAGGTACACCTCAGCCTCCCAGGTACCTCAGACACTCCCAGGTGCACCTCAGACACTCAGGTACACCTCAGACTCCCGGTACACCTGACACTGCCAGGTACACCTCAGACACTCCCAGGTATACACCTGACACTCCCAGGTACACCACTGACACTCCTGGTGCACCTCTGACAGCTCCCAGGTACACCTCTGACACTCCCAGGTACACCACTGACACTGCCAGGTACACCTCAGACACTCCAGGTATACACCTCAACACTCCCAGGTACACCACTGACACTCCCAGGTGCACCTCTGACACTCCCAGGTACACCTCTGGCCTCCCAGGTGCCTCACTCCCAGGTACAACTCCGACACTCCCAGGTACAACTCTGACACTCCCAGGTACACCTCCTACACTCCCAGGTACACCTCAGACACTCCCAGGTACACCCCTGACACTCCCAGGTGCACCTCAGACACTCCCAGGTACCCTGACACTCCCAGGTACACCTCTGACACTCCCAGGTACACCACCCCAGCACTGCCAGGTACACCTCAGACACTCCCAGGTACCACAACTGACACTCGCAGGTACACCTCTGACACTCCAGGTGCACCTCTGACACTCCCAGGTACACCTCTGACACTCCCAGGTGCACCTCTGACACTCCCAGGTACACCTCCCAACCTCCCAGGTACAACTCACACCTCCCGTACACCTCGCCATTCTGGGTACACCTCAGACACTCCCAGGTACACCCCTGACATTCCCAGGTGCACCTCAGACACTCAGGTACACCTCTGACACTCCCAGGTACACCTCCTGACACTCCCAGGTACACCCCTGACACTCAGGTACACCCAGACACTCAGGTACACTTCTGACACACTCAGGTACACCTCTGACCTCCCAGGTGCACACCTCTGACACTCCCAGGTACACCTCTGACACTCCCAGTTACACCTCTGACACTCCCAGGTACACCTCTGACCTCCCAGGTACCTCTGACACTCAGGTACCATGATGCTCCAGTGACACCTCCTGACACTCCCAGGTACACCGCCCAGCCTCCCAGGTACACCTTGGACACCCCAGCCGTGCCGACACTCCCAGGTACACCTCTGACACTCCCAGGTACACCTCCAGACACTCCCAGGTACACCTCAGACACTCACAGGTACACCTCTGACACTCCCAGGTACACCTCCTGACCTCCCAGGTACACCTCCCGACACTCCCAGGTACACCTCTGACCTCCCAGGTACACCTCAGAACCTCCCAGGTACACCTCAGACACTCAGGTACACCTCAGACACTCCCAGGTACACCTCCGACACCCAGGTACACCTCCGACACTCCCAGGTACACCTCCGACACTTCAGGTACACCGCCGATACTCCTCAGGTACCTCACGACACTCCTCAGGTACACCTCTGACACTCTCAGGTACCTCTGACACTCCCAGGTACACCTCTGACACTCCCAGGTACCTCTGACCTCCCAGGTACACCTCTGACACTCCCAGGTACACCTCATGCTCCCAGGTACTCCTCTGATACTCCCAGGTGCTCTCTGACACTGCAGGTACACCTCAGACACTCCCAGGTACACCTCAGGCCTCCCAGGTACACCTCGAGACACTCCCAGGTACACCTCAGACACTCCCAGGTACACTCAGACACTCCCAGGTACACTGAACACTCCCAGGTACCTCAGACACTCCCAGGTACCTGAACCTCCAGGTCACTCCTCAGACACTCCCAGGAACACCTCAGACGCTCCCAGGTTACACCTCAGTCACTCCCAGGTACACCTCAGACACTCCCAGGTACCTCAGACCTCCCTGGGTACCTCAGACACTCTCAGGTGCCTCAGACACTCCCAGGTGCACCTGAGACACTCCCAGATACACCTCAGACACTCACAGGTACACTTCCGTGCTCCCAGGTACACCTCTCACGCTCCCACGTACACCTCTGACCCTCCCAGGTACTACACCAGCTATCCCAGGTACTCCTCTGACACTCCAGGTACCTCTGACACTCCTGGTGCTCCTCAGACACTCCCAGGTACCTAAGACACTCCCAGGTACACCTCAGACACTCCCAGGTACCTCAGACACTCCCAAGTACACCTCAGACACTCCAGGTGCCTCAGACACTCCCAGGTACACCTGACCTCCCAGGTACACCTCTGACACTTCAGGTACACCTCCGACACTCTCCCAGGTACACCTCTGACACTCTCAGGTACCTCTGACACTCCCAGGTACACCTCTGACCTCCCAGGTACACCTCAGACACTCCAGGTACACCTCAGACACTCCCAGGTACACCTCAGACACTCCCAGGTACACCTCAGACACTCCCAGGTACCTCAGTGCTCCCAGGTACACCTCAGACACTCCCATGTGCATCTCAGATGCTCCCAGGTGCACCTCAGAGACTCCAGGTGCACCTCAGACACTCCCAGGTATACCTCTGACAGTGCCAGGTACACCTCAGACACACCCAGGTATACAACTGCACTCCCAGGTACACCACTGACACTCCCAGGTGCACCTCTGCCTCCCAGGGCACCTCTGACACTCCCAGGTACAACTGTGACTCCCAGGTGCCTCTGACACTCCCAGGTACACCTCAGACACTCCCAGGTACACCTCAGACACTCCCAGGTACACCCCTGACACTCAGGTGCACCTCAGACACTCCCAGGTACACCTCTGACACTCCCAGGTACACCCCTGACTCTCCCAGGTGCACCCCAGATAACTCCCAGGTACACTTCTGACACTCCAGGTACACCTCCCAAGCACTCCCAGGTACACCTCTGACCTCTCAGGTACACCCTGACACTCCCATTACACCTCTGACCTCCCAGGTACACCTCTGACACTACCAGGTACACCCCTGACACTCCTGAGTACACCGAGACACTCCCAGGTACCTTCAACACTCTCAGGTACACCTCAGACACTCCCGGGTACCTCAGACTTGCTCAGGTGCACCTCAGACCTCCCAGGTGCACCTCAGACACTCAGGTGCACCTCTGACCTCCAGGTGCACCTCTGACACTCCCAGGTACACCTCTGACACTCCCAGGTACACCTCTCACTGCTCTGGGTTAAACTCTGACCTCCCAGGTACACCTCAGACACTCCCAGGTACACCTCAGACACTCCCAGGTACACCTCGAACACTCCCAGGTACACCACTGACACTCCCAGGTACACCTCAGACACTCCCAGGTACACCCTGACACTCCCAGGTACACCTCCTGACACTCCCAGGTACACCCTGACACTCCCAGGTACATGAACACTCCCAGGTGCACCTCTGACACACTCAGGTACCTCTGACACTCCCAGGTACACCTCTGACACTCCATGCACCTCTGACACTCCCAGGGACACCTCTGACACTCCCAGGTACAACTCTGACACTCCCAGGTACACCTCAGACACTCCCAGGTACCTCAGACACTCCCAGGTACCTCGAACACTCCCAGGTACACCACTGACACTCCAGGTACCTCAGACACTCCCAGGTACACCCCTGACACTCCCAGGTACACCTCTGACACTCCCAGGTACCTGCTGACACTCCCAGGTACACATCAGACACTCCCAGGTACCTTCTGACACTCCTCAGGTACACCTCTGACCTCCCAGGTACACCTCAGACACACCCAGGTACACCTCCGACACTCCCAGGTACACCTCAGACACTCCCAGGCACACCTCAGACACTTCCAGGTGCACCTCCGACACTCTCCAGGTACACCTCCGACACTCTCAGGTACACCTCTGACACTCTCAGGTACACCTCTGGCCTCCCAGGTACACCTCTGACACTCCCAGGGTACACCTCTGATACTCCTGGTCACCCTGAACCTCCCAGGTGCACCTCTGACACTCCCAGGTACGCCCCTGACCTCCCAGGTACTCTCCTGCACTCTCACGGGCTCCTCTGACCTGCCAGGTACACCTCGGACACTCCCAGGTACCTCAGAACCTCCCAGGTACACCTCGAACCTCCCAGGTACCTCAGACACTCCCAGGTACCTCAGACACTCCCAGGTACACTTCAGACACTCCCGGTACCTCAGACACTCCCAGGTACCTCAGACACTCCCAGGTACACCTCAGACACTCAGGTGCACCTCAGACACTCCCAGGTGCACCTGAGACCTCCCAGGTACTCAGACACTCCCAGGTACACCACTGACACTCCAGGTACACCTCTGACACTCCCAGATACACCTCAGACACTGACAGGTACACTTCCGATACTCCCAGGTACACCTCTCACACTCCCAGGTACACCTCCACCGTCCCAGGCTCACTGACACTCCTGGGCACTCTCTACACCTCCCAGGTACACCTCAGACCTCCCAGATACACCACAGACACTCCCAGGTACACCTCTGACACTCCCAGGTACACCCTCTGACCTCCCAGGTGCACCTCTGACACTCCCTTGTGCTCCTCAGGCCTCCCAGGTACAGACACTCCCAGGTACACCTCAGACGCTCCCAGGTACACCTCAGACATCCCAGGTGCACACCTCAGACACTCCCAGGTACACCTCAGGCCTCCCAGGTACATCTCTGACACTCCCAGGCACCTCTGAGTGCTCAGGTACACTCAGGCACTCCCAGTACACTTCTGACACTCTCAGGTACACCTCTGACCTCCCGGTACACCTCCCAGCACTCCCAGGTACACCTCGCCTGGACCTCAGACACTCCAGGTACACCTCAGACACTCCAGGTGCACCTCAGGCCTCCAGGTACACCTCAGACACTCCCAGGTACACCTCAGACACTCCCAGGTACACCTCAGACACTCCCAGCACACCTTAAGCCTCCCAGGTACATCTCAGACACTCCCATGTGCACCTCAGACCTCCCAGGTGCAGCTCAGACACTCCCAGATGCCTCAGCACTCCTGGGTGCCTCCAGACACTCCGGGTGCACCTCAGACACTCCCAGGTACACCTCAGACACTCCCAGGAACACCTCCGACACTCCATGTACCTCATTGCTTCCAGGTACACCGCCGATGCTCTCGGTACACCTCCAGCACTCTCAGGTCACCTCCTGACACTCTCAGGTACACCTCTGACACTCCCAGGTACACCTCTGAGACTCCCAGGTACACCGCTGACACTCCCAGGTACCTCTGCCTCCCACCCCTGACACTCAGGCCTCCTCTGCCTCACGGTGCTCCTCTGGCTGCCAGGTACACCTCAGACACTCCGGTACACCTCAAACACTCCCAGGTACACCTCAAACACTCCCAGGCTGTACCTCAGACACTCCCAGGTACACCTCAGACACTCCCAGGGTACACCTCAGACACTCCCAGGTGAGCTTCAGACACCTCCCAGGTACCTCAGACTCTCCCAGGTACACCACAGACACTCCCAGGTACTCTTCAGACACTACCAGGTACACCTCAGACACTCCCAGGTACCTGCTCAGTCCACTCCCAGGTACCTCAGACACTCCAGGTACACCTCAGACACTCCCAGGTACACCTCAGACTTCCTGGCCTCGAACCTCCCAGGTACCTCGAGACACTCCAAACCACCTCAGACACTGCCACAGGTACACTTCGTCTCCCAGGTACACCTCTCACGCTCCCAGGTACACCTCTGACCCTCCAGGTACTACACCCCAGCACTCCCAGGTACTCCTCTGACCTCCCAGGTACACCTCTGACCTCCTGGTACTCCTCAGACACTCCCAGGTACACCTGAGCCTCCCAGTTACCTCAGACACTCCCAGGTACACCTCAGACTCTCCCAAGTGCACCTCAGACCTCCCAGGTACACCTCAGACACTCCCAGGTACACCACTTCAGCCTCCAGGTGCCTCTGACACTTCCAGGTACACCTCTGACACTCCCAGGTACACCTCTGACACTCTCAGGTGCACCTCTGACACTCCCAGGTACACCTCTGACACTCCCAGGTACCTCAGACACTCCCAGGTGCCACCTCAGACCTCCCAGGTACACCTCAGACCTCCCAGATACACTCCCATGTGCCTCAGACACTCCCAGATACACCTCAGACACTCCCAGGTGCCTCAGCAGCACTCCTTGCACCTCAGGCCTCCCAGGTACCTCAGACACTCCCAGGTACACCTCAGACACTCCCAGGTGCACCTCGAACTCTCCCAGGTGCATCTCCAGACACTCCCAGGTGCACCTCAGACACTCCCAGGTGCACCTCAGACACTCCAGGTACACCTCTGACAGTGCCAGGTACACCTCGAACACTCCAGGTATACAACTACACTCCCAGGTACACCACTGACACTCCCAGGTGCACCTCTAGCACTCCCAGGAGCACCTCTGACACTCCCAGGTACAACCTGTGACACTCCCAGGTGCAACTCTGACACTCAGGTACCTCGAACTGCTCCCAGGTACCTCAGACACTCCGAGGTACACCCCTGACACTCCCAGGTGCACCTCAGACACTCCCAGTGCCTCTGACCTCCCAGGTGCCTCTGACACTCCCAGGTGCCCCCTGACTCTCCCAGGTCACCCCAGACACTCCCAGGTACCTTCTGACACTCCCAGGTACCTCTGACACTCCCAGGTACACCTCTGACCTCTCAGGTACACGCCTGACATCCCAGGTACACCCCTCAGAGCCTCCCAGGTACCTCCAGACACTCCCAGGTACCTCTGTTTCCCAGGTACACCCCTGACTCTCCCAGGTACACCCGAACCTCCCAGGTGCACTTCTGACTCCCAGGTACACCTCTGACACTCCCAGGCTGCCTCTGACACTCTCAGGTACACCCCTGACACTCCCAGGTACCTCCTGGCCTCCCAGGTACACCTCTGACACTCCCAGGTGCCACCCCTGGCCTCCCAGGTACACCCCCAGACACTCCCAGGTACCCTTCCTAACCTCTCAGGTACCTCAGACACTCCCAGGTACACCTCTGACACTCCCAGGTGCACCTCAAGCCTCCCAGGTGCCTCAGACACTCCAGGTGCACCTCTGACACTCCCAGGTGCACCTCTGACCTCCCAGGTACCTCTGCACTCCCAGGTACCTCCCCCAGCCTCTCAGGTTAGCTCTGACCTCCCAGGTACCTCAGACACTCAGAGTACCTCCGACACTCTCAGGTACACCTCTGACACTCCCAGGTACCTCTGACACTCCCAGGTACCTCTGATACTCCCAGGTACCGCTGACCTCCCAGGTACACTTCAGTGCTCCCAGGTACACCCCAGCCTCCCAGGCCACTGTTCTAACACTCACAGGTACTCCTCTGACACTCAGGTACACTCAGACACTCCCAGGTGCCTCAGACACTCCCAGGCCTCAGACACTCCCAGGTACACCTCTGACCTCCCAGGGACACCTCTGACACTCCCAGGTACAACTCGACACTCAGGTACACTCAGACACTCCCAGGTACACCTCAGACACTCCCAGGTACACCACTGACACTCCCAGGTACACCTCCAGACACTCCCAGGTACACCTGACACTCCCAGGTACACCTCACAGCCTCCCAGGTACACCCCCAATGCTCCCAGGTGCACACATCAGACACTCCAGGTACACTTCTGACCTCTCAGGGTACCTCTGACACTCCAGGTGCACCTCAGACACACCCAAGTACCACCTCCGACACTCCCAGGTACACCTCCGACACTCCCAGGTACCTCCGACACTTCAGGTGCACCTCCGACACGCTCAGGTACACCTCCGACCTCTCAGGTACCCCTCTGACACTCTCAGGTGCACTGACCTCCGGTGCCTCTGACACTCCAGGTGCTACTCTGACACTCTCAGGTGCACCTCAGACACTCCCAGGTGCACCTCAGACACTCCCAGGTGCTGGGACACTCCCAGGCCCACCACCCCGACACTCCAGGTACCTCTGACACTCCCAATGCACCTCAGACACTGACAGGCCACTTCCGTCTCCCAGGTACACCCTCTCAGCTCCCAGGTACACCTCTGACCGTCCCAGGTCCTCCACTGACACTCCTGGTGCTCCTCTGACCTCCCAGGTACACCTCAGACACTCCAGGAACACCACAGACACTCACAGGTACCTCAGGCTCCACAGGTACACATCCGGCCTCCAGGTACACCTCTGACCTTCCTGGTGCTCCTCAGACACTCCCAGGTACTGAGCACTCCCAGGTACCTCAGACACTCCCAGGTACACCTCAGACACTCCCACACCTCAGACACTCCCAGGTACCTCAGACACTCCCAGGTACATCTCTGACACTCCCAGGTACCTCTGACACTTCCAGGTACCTCCGACACTCTCAGGTACACTTCTGACACTCTCAGGTACACCTCTGACACTCCCAGGTACACCTCTGCCTCCCAGGTACCACCTCAGACACCTCAGAGTACACCTCAGACACTCCCAGGTACCTCGAACTCTCCCAGATACATCTCAGACGAACCTCCCAGGTACACCTCAGACACTCCCCAGGTACCTCAGACACTCCCAGGTACACCTCAGACACTCCCATGTACACCTTGAACTCCCCAGGTACATCTCAGACACTCCATGTACACCTCAGACCCTCCCAGGTGCACCTCAGACACTCTCAGGTGCACCTCAGACACTCCTAGGTGCACCTCAGACACTCCCAGGTGCACCTCAGACCTCCAGGTACACCTCTGACAGTGCCAGGCACACTTCAGACACACCCAGGTATCAACTGACCTCCCAGGTACACCACCTGACACTCCCGTACACCTCTGACACTCCCAGGTGCCTCTCAGCACTCCCAGGTGCACCTCTGACACTCCCAGGTACAACTTTGACACTCCCAGGTACAACTCTGATGCTCCAGGTACCTCAGACCTCCCAGGTACACCTCAGACACTCCCAGGTACCTCCAGCCTTCCAGGCCACGACAGCCTCTCAGGTACACCTCTGACCTCTCAGGTACTCTGACACTCCCAGGTCCACCCCAGACACTCCCAGGTACACCTCAGACATCTGGGCACACCTCAGACACTCCCAGGTACACCTCAGACACTCCCAGGTGCACCTCAGACACTCCCAGGTGCCTCAGACACTCCCAGGTACACCACTGACACTGCCAGGTACCTCAGACACTCCAGGTATACAACTGAAACTCCCAGGTACACCACTGACCTCCTGGTGCACCTCCGACACTGTCAGGTACACCTCTGACACTCTCAGGTACATCTCTGACGCCAGGTACACCTCAGACACTCCCAGGTACACCTCCCACCCTCTCAGGTACACCACTGACACTCACAGCTGCCTCTGACCTCCCAGGTACACCTCTGACACTCCCGGTGCACCTCTGACACTTCCGCAACTCTGACCTCCCAGGTACAACCTCGGCACTCCCAGGTACACCTCACTTCCTCTCAGGTACACCTCCAGACACTCCCAGGTACACCCCTGACACTCCCGTGCACCTCAGAAACTCCCACACCTCTGACCTCCAGTTACACCTCAGACACTCCCAGGTATCTGTGACACTCCCAGGTACACCCCTGACACTCCCAGTGCCTCCCCAGCACTCCAGGTACACCTCTCAGCCTCCCAGGTGCACCTCTGACACCCCCAGGTACAACTCTGACACTTCGGTATCTGACCCTTCAGGTACACCTCATACACTCCCATGTACACCTAGAACACTCCCAGGTACACCCTGACAGCTCCCAGGTGCACCTCAGACACTCCCAGGTACACCTCTAACACTCCAGGTACACCTCACTCTCCCAGGTACACGCCTGCTCCGGGTAAACCCCAGACACTCCCAGGTACACTTCTGCACACTCAGGTACACCTCTGACACTCCCAGGTA
Source organism: Homarus americanus (assembly GCF_018991925.1). Classification (NCBI taxonomy): domain Eukaryota; kingdom Metazoa; phylum Arthropoda; class Malacostraca; order Decapoda; family Nephropidae; genus Homarus; species Homarus americanus. The sequence goes on along the minus strand of NW_024735747.1, from coordinate 15,644 downwards.
CACCTCTGATACTCCCAGGTACACTCTGACACTCCCAGGTACACCTCTGACCCCCCAGGTACAACTCTGACACTCCCAGGTACACCTCAGACACTCCTAGGTACACCTCAGACACTCCCAGGTACACCTCAGACACTCCCAGGCACACCTCAGACACTCCCAGGTGCCTCAGGCACTCCAGGTACCTCAGACACTCCCCAGGTGCACCTCAGACACTCCCAGGTGCACCTCCAGACACTCCAGGTACACCACTGACACTGCCAGGTACACCTCAGACACTCCAGGTATACAACTGACACTCCAGTGCACCATGGCCTCCTGGTGCACCTCTGACACTCCCAGGTACCTCGGCCTCCCAGGTCACACCACTGACACTGCCAGGTACCTCAGACACTCCCAGGTATACAACTGACACTCCCAGGTACACCACTGACACTCCCAGGTGCACCCTGACACTCCCAGGTACACCTCCTGACACTCCCAGGTGCACCTCTGACACTCCAGGTACAACTCTGACACTCCCAGGTACAACTCTGACACTCCTAGGTACCTCCTTACACTCCCAGGTACACCTCCAACACTCCCGGGTACACCCCTGACACTCCCAGGTGCACCTCAGACACCCAGGTACACCTCTGGCACTCCCAGGTACACCTCTGACACTCCCAGGTACACACACCACCACTGCCAGGTACACCTCAGACACTCCCAGGTATACAGCCTTGACACTCGCAGGTACACTGACACTCCCAGGTGCCTCTGACACTCCCAGGTACCTCTGCACTCCCAGTGCACCTCTGACACTCCCAGGTACAACTCTGACTCCCAGGTACAACTCTGACACTCACAGGTACACCCCATACACCCCAGGCACACCTAGACACTCCCAGGGTACACCCCTGACATTCCCAGGTGCACCCCTAGACACCCCAGGCACACCTCTGACACCCCAGGTACACCTCTACATCCCCAGGCACACCCCTGACACCCCTGGACACCCCAGACACCCCAGGTACACTTCTGGACACACTCAGGTACACCTCTGACACTCCACACACCCCTCTGGACACTCCCAGGTACAACCTCTGACACTCCAGGTACACCTCTGACACTCCCAGCACAACTCTGACACCCCAGGTACACTTCAGACACCCTAGGCACCTCACAGACACCCCAGGTACACCCCTGACACCTTGCACCCCTGACACTCCCAGGCACACCCTGACACTCCCCAGGTACACCTCTGAGGCACCCCTGACACTGCAGCACCCTGAGACACCCCAGGGCACACCTCTAACACCAGGTACACCCTGACACTCCCCAAGGTACTCAGACACCCCAGGCACCTCAATGATCCAAAATCTTCTCAGACACTCCGCAGCACCTCTGACACTCCCAGGCAACTCTGACACCCTAGGTACACCTCTGACACTCCCAGGCACACCCTGACACCTCAGGTTAAACTCTGAACCCCAGGCACACCCTGCATACCTGGTACACCTCAGACACCCCAGTGCACTCAGACACTCCTGTACACCACTGACACTCCCAGGCACACCCCAGACACTCCTGCACACCCCTGACACTCCCAGGCAGCACCTCTGACACTCCCAGGCACACCCCTGACACTCCCAGGTACACCCCAGACACTCAGGTACACTTCTGACACACTCCAGGTACACCCTGACACTCCCAGGCACACCTCTGACACTCCCAGGCACACCCTGACACCCCAGGACACCTCTGACACCCCAGGACAACTCCTGACACCCCAGGCACACCCTGACACCCCAGGCACACCTCAGACACCCCAGGCACCCCCAGACACTCCCCAGAGACACCCACTGACACCCCAGGCACACCCCAGACACTCCCAGGCACACCCCTGACACTCCCCAGGTATACCTCTGACACTCCCAGCACCCCTGACACTCCCCAGGCACACCTCAGACACTCCCCAGGCACACTTCTGACACCTCAGGCACACCTCTGACACTCCCCCAGGCACACCTCATGGACACACCCAGGTACACCTCCGACACTCCCAGGCACACTCTGACACTCCCAGGCACACCTCCGACACTTCAGGCACACCTGACACTCTCAGGCACACCTCCGACACTCTCAGGTACACCTCTGACACTCTCAGGTACACCTCTGACACCCCAGGTACACCTCTCTGACACTCCAGGTACACCTCTGATACCCCTGGCACACCGCTGACACACTCCCAGGCACACCCCTGACACTCCCAGTACGCCCCTGACACTCCCAGGCACTCCTCTAACACTCACAGGTACTCCTCTGACACCGCAGGCACAACTCCCAGACACCCCAGGCACACCTCAGACACCCCCAGGCACACCCTGCACCCTGCACACCTCAGACACTCCCAGGCACACCCCAGACACTCCCAGGCACACCCAGACACTCCCAGGCACACCCTAGACACCCCAGGCACACCTCAGACACCCCAGGCACACTCAGACACTCAGGTGCACCCCCAGACACTCCCAGGTGCACCTCAGACACTCCCAGGTGCACCTGAGACACTCCCAGGTACACCACTGACACTCCCATGTACACCTCTGACACTCCCAGATACACCCCAGACACTGACAGGTACACCTCCTGATACCCCAGGTACACCTCTCCACGCTCCCAGGTACACCTCTGACGGCCCCAGGTCCCTCACACTGACACCTCCTGGTACTCCTCTGACACTCCCCAGGCACCCCCAGACACTCCCAGAACACCACAGACACTCACAGGTACACCTCTGACACTCACAGGCACACATCTGACACTCCCAGGTACACCCCTGACACCTCCTGGTACTCTGTGACACACCCCAGGCACACCCAGACACTCCCAGGTACACCCTCAGACACCCCAGGCACACCCTGAGACACTCCCCAGGCACACCTCAGACACTCCCAGGCACACCCCAGACACCCTGGTCACATCTCTGACACTCCCCAGGCACAATTCCCTGACACTCCAGGCACACCTCCACTCTCACAGGCACACCCCTGACACCTCAGGCACACCTCTGACACTCCCCAGGCACACCTCTGACACCCCAGGCACACCTCAGACACCCCAGGCACCCCCAGACACTCCCAGGCACACCCCAGACACCCCAGACACTCTCAGACACTCCCCAGGTACACCTCCAGACACCCCAGGTACACCTCATGACACTCCCAGGTACACCCCCTGCACTTAGACACCCCAGGCACATCTCTCAGACACCTCCGTGTACTCCCAGACACTCCAGGTGCACCCCACACTCCCCAGGTGCACCTCAGACACTCTGTGGCACCTCAGACACTCCCAGGTGCACCTCAGACACTCTCAGGTACACCCACAGTGCAGACACTTCAGACACACCCAGGTATACACACTGACACCCCAGGCACACCACTGACACTCCCAGGCACCTCTGACACTCCCAGGCACCTCTGACACCCCAGGCACCTGACACTCCCAGGTACAACTCTGACACTCCCAGGTACAACTCTGACACCCCAGTACACCTCATACACCCAGGTACACCCCAGACACTCCCACCACACCCTGACATTCCCAGGTGCACCTCAGACACTCCCAGGCACACCTCTGAAACTCCCCATGCACACCTCCTGACACCCAGGCACACCCCTGACACTCCCAGGCACACCCCAGACACTCCCAGGCACAGACACACCTCAGGCACACCTCTGACACTCCCACGCACACCTCTGACCTCCCAGGCACCTCCGACACTCCCCAGGTAAACCCCTGACACTCCCAGGCCAACTCTGACACTCCCAGGCACACCTCAGACACTCCTAGGCACACCTCACAGACACCCCAGGCACACCACTGACACCCCAGGACACATTAGACACTGCCGCACACCCCTGACACCCCAGGCACACCCCTGACACTCCCAGGCACACCCCTGACACTCCCCAGGTACACCCCAGACACTTCCAGCTACACTCTGACACCTCAGGCACACCTCTGACACCCCAGCACACCTCTGACACCTCAGGCACACCCATGACACTCCCAGGCACACCCCTGAGACACCCCAGCACACCCCACACCCCAGACACTCTGGCCACCCAGGTACACCCCTGACACTCCCAGGCACACCTCTGACACTCCCAGGCACCCCTGACACCACCGGGCACACCCCTGACACCACAGGCACACCCGAGACACCCCAGGCACACTCCCAACACTCCCCAGGCACACCTCAGACACCCCTGGCACACCCCAGACACTCCCCAGGTGCACCTCAAACACTCCCAGGTGCACCTCAGACTCCCCAGGTGCACTGACACCCAGGTGCACCTCTACACCCCAGGCACACCTCCACACCCCTGGTCACACCACCTCTGACACTCTCTCAGGTTAAACTCTACACCCCAGGCACACCAGACACCCCAGGTACACCTCAGACACCCCAGGCACACCTCAGACACGCCCAGGCACACCACTGACACTCCCAGGCACACCTCCAGACACTCCTGTACACCCCTGTGACACCCCAGGCACACCCCTGGACACCCAGGTACACCCCTGACACTCCCCAGGTACACCCCAGACACTCCCCAGGCACACTCTGACACACCAGGCACACCTCTGACACCCCAGGCACACCTCTGACACCCCAGGCACACCTCCACTCCCAGGGACACCTCCACACACCCGCACAACCCCACACCTGGGCACACCCCAGACACTCCCCCAGGCACACCCCAGACACCCCAGGCACACCTCAGACACCCCAGGTACACCACTGACACTCCCAGGTACACCTCAGACTCCTGCACTCCCTGACACTCCCGGTGCACACCTCTGACACCAGGCACCCCTGACACTCCCAGTACACCCCAGACACCCCAGGCACACTTCTGCACACCCCAGTGGCACCCCTGACACTCCCAGGCACACCCCAGACACACCCAGCACCTCCGACACTCCCAGGCACACCTGACACTCCCCAGTACACCTCCGACACTTCCAGGCACACCTCCGACACTCAGGTCACCCCGACACTCTCAGGTAGCCACCTCTGACACCTCAGGTACACCCCTGACACTCCCAGGCACACCTCTGACACTCCTAGGCACACCTCCTGACACCCCACACACTCCCAGGCACACCTCTGACACTCCCAGGCACGCCCCTGACACCCCCAGGTACCCTCTAACACCACAGGTACTCTGACACTGCCAGGTACAACTCAGACACCCCAGGTACACCAGACACTCCCAGGCACACCCCAGACACCCAGGCACACCCCACACCCCAGCACACCTCAGACACCCCAGGTACACCCCAGACACTCCCCAGGCACACCCCAGACACCCCCAGGCACACCCCAGACACCCCAGGCACACCCCACAGACACCCCACACCTCAGACACTCCCAGGCAGCACCTCAGACACCCCAGTGCACCTCAGACACTCCCAGGTGCACCTGAGACACCCCAGCACACCACTGACCTCCATGTACACCTCTGACACTCCCAGATACACCTCAGACACTGACAGGCACACTCTGGATACTCCCAGGTACACCTCTCACGCTCCCAGGTACACCCCTACCGTCCCAGGTCCTCCACTCCCTGGCACTCCTCTGACACCCCCAGGTACACCCCAGACACCCCAGCACCACAGACACTCACAGGCACACCCCTGACACTCACAGGGCACACATCCGACACCCCAGGTACACCCCTGACACCCCTGCACCTCAGACACCCCAGGCACACCCAAGACACCCCAGGCACACCTCAGACACCCCAGGCACACCTGAGACACCCCTGCCACACCCCAGACCCCAGGCACACCCTCAGACACTCCCAGGCACATCCCTGACACCTGCACACCTCTGACACTTCCAGGCACACCTCCGACACTCCCAGGCACACTTCTACACCTCAGGTACACCTCTGACACCCCAGGCACACCTCTCTGACACTCCCAGGCACACCCTCAGACACTCAGGTACACCTCCTAGACACCCAGGCACCCCAGACACCCCAGACAAATCCACACTCCCTGCACACCCCAGACACCCCAGGCACACCTCAGACACCCCAGGCACGTCAGACACCCCATGCACACCTTAGACCCAGGCCATCCCCAGACACTTCCATGTACACCCCAGACACCCCAGGTGCACCCCTGACACTCCCAGGTGCACCTCAGAGACACCCTAGGTGCACCTCACACTCCCAGGTGCACCCCAGACACCCCAGGTACACCTCTGACAGTGCCAGGTACACTTCAGACACACCCAGGTATACAACTGACACTCCCAGGTACACCACTGACACTCCCAGGCACACCTCTGACACCCCAGGTGCACCCTCTGACACCCCTGGTGCACCTCTGACACTTCCCAGGTACAACTCTGACACTCCCAGGTACAACTCTGACACTCCCAGGTACACCTCATGACACCCCAGCCCCAGACACTCCCAAGTACACCCCTGACATTCCCAGGTGCACCTCAGACACCCCAGGCACACCTCTGACACTCCCATGTACACCTCTGACACTCCCCAGGCACACCCCTGACACTCCCCAGGCACACCCCAGACACTCCCCAGGCACACTTCTGACACACTCCAGGCACACCTCTGACACTCCCACGCACACCCCACACCCCAGGCACACCTCTCTGACACTCCCAGGCAAACCCCTGACACCCCAGGCACAACTCTGACACCCCAGGCACACCCCACACCAGCACACCCCAGACACTCCCCAGGCACCACTGACACCCAGGCACACCCTAGACACTGCCAAGCACACCCCTGACACCCCAGGTACACCTCTGACACTCCCAGGTACACCCCTGACACTCCCAGGTCCACCCCAGACTCCAGTTACACCCTGACACTCTCAGGCACACCTCTGACACTCCCAGGTACACCTCTGACACCAGGCACACCCATGATACCCCAGGCACACCCCTTACACCCAGGCACCCCAGACACTTCCAGTTACACTCTGACACTCCAGGCACACCTCTCACACTCGCAGGCATACCCTGACACTCCCAGGCACACTGCTGACACTCCCAGATACACCCCGGACACTGACAAGCACACCTCCGATACCCCAGGCACACCCCCCACACCCCAGGCACACCCCCAGCACCCCAGGAACACCTCAGACACTCACAGCACACCTCTGACACTCACAGGCACACCTCTGACACTCCCAGGTACACCTCCTGACCTCCCTGGCACCTTCTGACACCCCAGGCACACCCCAGACACCCCAGTTACACCTGACACCCCAGGCACATCTCAGACACACCCAGGCACACCTCCGACACTCCCAGGCACACCCTGACACTTCCAGGCACACCGCCGATACCTCAGGCACACCTCCGACACTCTCAGGTACACCCTGACACTCTCAGGCACACCTCTGACACTCCCAAGCACACCTCTGATACTCCCAGGCACACTGCTGACACCCCAGGCACACCTCTGACACCCCCAGGCACACCCCTGACACCCCAGGTACTCCTCTAACACTCCACAGGTACCCTCTGACACTGCCAGGTACACCCCCACACCCCAGGCACACCTCAGACACCCCAGGCACACCCTCAGACACCCAGGCACACCTCAGACACTCCCCAGGCACACCCCAGACACCCCTGGCACACCTCAGACACTCGCAGTCTTCAGACACTCCCAGGCACACCCCAGACTCTCCCAGGCACACCACAGACACCTGCACTTCCAGACACCCCACGGAACCATCCAGACACCTTGCGCCACCCCCAGTCCACCCACCAGGCACACCTCAGACACTCCCCAGGCACACCCCAGACACCCAGGCACACCTCAGACACCTCAGGTGCACCCAGACACTCTGCACCTGACACACTCCCAGAGACACACCTCAGACACTGACAGGCACACCTGACATTCCCAGGTACACCTCTCACGCTCCCAGGTACACCCCTACCCCCTCCCAGGTACTACACTGCACACCCCTGCACTCCCCTGACACCCCAGGTACACCTCTGACACTCCTGGTACCCCCTGCACACCCCAGGCACACCCAAGACACTCCCACTTTCAGACACTCAGGGCACACCCCTCAGACACACCAAGACACCCCAGGTACACCAGACAACCTGGCTACCGCTGACACTCCCAGGCACACCTCTGACACTTCCAGGCACACCCCGACACCCCCAGGCACACCTCTGACACTCCCCAGGCACACCTCTGACACCCAGTGCACATCTGACACCCCAGGCACACTCAGACACCCCGCACACCCTCAGACACCCTGCACCTCAGACACCCCAGATACACCCCAGACACCATGCACACCCCAGACACCCAGACACACCCCAGACACTCCCCAGGTACACCCCAGACACCCCATGCACACCTCAGACACCCTGCACACCCCTGACACTCCCAGGCACACCCCAGACACCCCCAGGTGCACCCTCAGACACTCCCCAGGCATCTCAGACACTCCCAGGTGCACATCAGACACTCCCCAGGTGCACCCTAGACACCTCCCAGCACTTCTTCTGACAGTGCCAGGTCCACCTCAGACACACCCAGGTATACAACTGACACTCCCAGGTACACCACTGACACCCCGTGCACCTCTGACACCAGGAGCACCTCTGACACTCCCAGGTACAACTGTACACCCAGGTACAACTGTGACACTCCCAGGTACACCCCAGACACCCAGCACCTCAGACACTACCAGGTACACCCCTGACACCCCAGGTGCACCTCAGACACTCCCCAGCACCTCTGACACTCCCAGCACCACACCCCAGGTACACCCCTGACTCTCCCAGGCACACCCCAGACACTCCCAGGCACACTTCTGACACCCCAGGTACACCTCTGACACTCCCAGGCACACCTCTGACACTCTCAGGTACACCCCTGACACTCCCAGGAACACCCTGACACCCCAGGCACACCTCAGACACTCCCAGGCACACCTCTGACACTCCCAGGCACACCCCTGACTCTCCCAGGTACCCCAGACACTCCCAGGCACACTTCTGACACCTGCACACCTCTGACACTCCCCAGCACACCTCTGACACCCTCAGGTACACCCCTGGACACCCCAGGTACACCTCTGACACCCCACACCTCTGACACTACCAGGCACACCCCTGACACCCCAGGCACACCCCAGACACCCCAGGCACACTTCTAACACTCTCAGGAACACCTCAGACACTCCCCAGGTACCCCAGACACTCCCAGGTGCACCTCAGCACCCCAGGTGCACCTCAGACCCCAGGTGCACCTCTGACACTCCCAGGTGCACCTCTGACACCCCAGGCACCCTGACACCCCAGGCACACCTCTGACCACCTCAGGTTAAACTTGACACCCCAGGTACACACCTCAGACACTGTGCACTGACACTCAGTACACCTTCTGACCCCAGGCACACCTCTGACACTCCCAGGCACCCTCCCTGCACACCGGTGACACTCCCAGGCACACCTCACACTCCCCAGCACCCTGACACTCCCAGCCAGAATTAATACTCACAGTACCCTCTGGCACTGCCAGCACCCCCACACCCCAGGTACACCAGACACCCCAGGACACCCCAGACACTCCCCAGGCACACCTCTGACACTCCCAGGGACACCTCTGACACCCCACAGCACAACTCTGACATTCCCAAGTACACCCCACACCAGGTACACCCCAGACACCCCAGGCACACCACTGACACTCCCAGGTACCACCCTCAGACACTCCCAGGCACACCCCTGACACTCCCCAGGCACACCTCTGACACTCCCAGGTACACCCCTGACACTCCCCAGGGCACACTCTCAGCACTCCCCAGGCACACCTCTCTGACACTCTCAGGTACACCTCTGACACCCCAGGCACACCCCAGACACACCCAGGCACACCCGACACCCCAGGCACACCCGACACCCAGGCACACCATACCCACACCCGACACCTCAGGCACACCCTCCGACACTCCTTGTGGCACACCTCTGACACTCTCAGGCACACCTCTGACACCCCAGGTACACCTCTCTGACACTCCTAGTACACCTCTGATACTCCCTGGTACACCGCTGACACTCCCAGGCACACCTCTGACACCCAGGCACGCCCTGACACTCCCAGGTAATCCTCTAACCTCACAGGTACTCCTTCTGACACTGCCAGGTACACTGCACACTCCCAGGCACACCCCAGACACCCAGGCACACCTCAGACACCCCAGGCACACCCCAGACACTCCGCACACCCCAGACACCCCAGGCACACCCCACAGACACCCCGAGGCACACCCTCCACACCCAGGCACACCTCTGACACTCCCCAGGCACACCCCTGACACCCCAGGCACACCTCAGACACCCAGGCACACCTCAGACACCCCAGGCACCCCAGACACCCAGGCACACCCCAGACACTCCCCAGGTGCACCTCAGACACTCCCCAGGTGCACCTCAGACACTCCCCAGGCACACCACTGACACTGCCAGGTACCACCTGACACTCTGCAGGCACACCACTGACACTCCCAGGCACACCTCTGACACTCCCAGATACACCCTGACACTGACAGGCACACTCCGGATACTCCCAGGTACACCTCTCACGCTCCCAGGTACACCCCCTCTGACCGTCCCAGGTACTCCACTGACACCCCTGGTACTCCTCTGACACTCCAGGCACACCCCAGACACTCCCAGGAACACCACAGACATCACAGTACACCTCTGATCACAGGTACATTCATACCCCAGGCACACCTCTGACACCCCCTGCACCAGACACCCCAGGCACACCCAAGACACTCCCCAGGCACACCTCAGACACCCCAGCACACCTGAGACACCCCCAAGTACACCTCAGACACTCCCAGGAACACACAGACACTCACAGGTACACCTGACACTCCCAGGCACACTTTGACACCCCAGGCCCTGACACCCCAGGTGCACCTCTGACACCCCAGGCACCCCTGACACTCCCAGGTACAACCTTCTGACACCCCAGGTCCAACCTCTGATACTCCCAGTGCCACCCAGCACACCCCAGGACACACCCCAGGCACACCCCGACACTCCAGGCACACCCGACACCTCAGCACACCCCTGACACCTCAGGCACACCTCTGACACCCCAGGCACACCCCACACCCCCATACCCCAGGCACACCCTCAGACACTCCCAGGCACACCTCAGACACCCGTGCACCTCAGACACCCCAGGTGCACCTCAGACACTCCCCAGGCACACCACTGACACTGCCAGGCACACCTGAGACACCCCCATACAACTGAAACTCCCAGGTACACACCACTGACACCTGCACCTCCGACACCTTCAGTGCACACCTGACACTCTCAGGCACCACTCTGACACCAGTGCCACCTCAGACTCCCAGGTACACCCTCTGACACTCTCAGGCACACCACTGACACTCCCCAGGTGCACCTCTCTGACACCCAGGTGCACCTCTGACACTTCCAGGCAACCCACACTCCCAGGTACAACTCTGACACTCCCCAGGCACACCCCATACACCTCAGCACACCTCAGACACTCCCAGGCACACCCCTGACACTCCCAGGCACCTCAGAAACTCCCAGGCACACCCCACACTCCCACACCAGACACTCCCAGGCATACCACCCCCTCCAGCCCCTGACACCTCCAGGTGCACCTCTGACACTCCCAGGCACACCTCTGACACTCCCAGGTGCACCTCACCCCAGGTACACCTCTGACACTTCCAGGCACAACCTGACCCTTCCAGGCACACCTCATACACCCCCAGGCACACCTAAGACACTCCCCAGGCACACCCCTGACACCCCAGGTGCACCTCAGACACCCAGGCACACCCCACACTCCCAGGCACACCTCCTTCTGAGGCCCCCACACCCCAGGCATACCCCAGACACCCCAGGCACACCTCTGACACACCTGGGCACACCTCTGACACCCCGCACACCTCCCTGATACTCCCAGGCACACCTCTGACACTCCCAGGCACACCCTGACACTCCCCAGGCACAACTCTGACACCCCAGGCACACCCCAGACACCCCAGGCACACTCAGACACCCCAGGCACACCCCAGACACCCCAGGCACACCCCCAGACACTCCCAGGCACACCCCAGACACCCCAGGCACACCTCAGACACCCCAGGTGCACCTCAGACACTCCCCAGGTGCACCCCAGACACTCCCAGGTACACCACTGACACTGCCAGGCACACCCCAGACACCCCAGGCAACTGACATCCCGTGCACACCACTGACACCCCCTGGCACCTCTGACACCCCCAGGCACACCTCTGACACCCCAGGCACACCACTGACACTGCCAGGCACACCCCAGACACCCCAGGCATACAACTGACACCCCAGGCACACCACTGACACTCCCGGTGCACCTCTGACACTCCAGGCACACCTCTGACACTCCCAGGTGCACCTCTGACACTCCCGCACAACTCTGACACCCCAGGCACAACTTGACACTCCCGGTACACCTCATACACCGGCACACCCCGAAGACACTCCAAGCACCCTGACACTCCCAGGTGCACCTCAGACACTCCCAGGCACACCTCTGACACCCCAGGCACACCCTGACACCCCAGGCACACCACTGACACTGCCAGGCACACCTCAGACACCCCAGGCATACAACCGACACTCCCAGGGCACACCACTGACACCCCAGGTGCACCCTCTGACACTCCCAGGCACACCTCTGACACTCCCCAGGCACCCCTGACACCAGGTACAACTCTGACACTCCCAGGCACAACTCTGACACCACAGGTACACCCCATACACTCCAGGCACACCCCAGACACTCCCCAGGCACACCCCTGACATTCCCGGTGCACCTCAGACACCCAGGCACACCTCTGACACCCCAGGCACACCCTGGACACTCCCAGGCACACCCCTGACACCCCCAGGTCACACCCCAGACACCCCAGGTACACTTCTACACACTCAGCACACCCTTGACACCCACGCACACCTCTGACAATTCCCCAGGCACACCTCTGACACCCCAGGCACACCTCTGACACTCCCCAGGCACAACACACTCCCAGGCACACCTCAGACACTCATAGGTACACCTCAGACACTCCCAGGCACACCACTGACACTCACAGGCACACCCAGGACACTGCCAGCACCCCTGACACCCCAGGCACACATCTGACACTCACAGGCACACCCCGACACTCCCAGGCACACCCCCAGACACTTCCAGTTACACTTCTGACACTCTCAGGTACACCTCTGACACTCCCAGGCACACCCTCTGACACTAGGTACACCCATGATACTCCCAGTTATACCTCTGACACTCCCAGGCCACCGCTGACACTCCCAGATACACCTCGACACTGACAAGTACACCTGACACCCCAGGCACACCCCTCACACTCCCAGCCACACCTCCAGACACCCCCAGGAACACCTCAGACACCACAGGCACACCTCTGACACTCACAGGCACACCTCTGACACTCCCAGGCACACCTCTGACTCTCCCTGGTGCACCTCCGACCAGGTGCACACCTCTGACACTCCCCAGGCACACCTCTGACACCCCAGGCACACCTCAGACACTCCCCAGGCACACCCTCTGACACTCTCAGGCACACCACTGACACTCCCCAGGTGCACCTCTGACACTCCCAGGTGCACTGACACTTCCAGGTACAACTCTGACACTCCCAGGCACAACTCTGACACCCCAGGTACACCTCATACACCTCAGGCACACCTCAGACACCCCAGGCACACCCCTGACACTCCCAGGTGCACCTCAGAACTCCCAGGCACACCTCTGACACCCCAGTTCACACCTCAGACACTCCAGGCATACAACTACACTCCCAGGTACACCCTGACACTCCCAGGTGCACCTCTGACACCCCAGGCACACCTCTGACACTCCCCAGGTGCACCCCTGACACTCCCCAGGTACAACCCTGACACTCCAGGTACAACCTGACCCTTCCAGGCACACCCCATACACCCCAGGCACACCCAAGACACCCCAGGCACAACCCTGACACTCCCAGGTGCACCCCAGACACCCCAGGCCCCAATCCCCAGGTGCCACCCCTGGACACTCCCAGGCACACGCCTGACACCCCAGGCATACCCCAGACACCCCCAGGCACACTTCTGACACTCAGGCACACCTCTGACACTCCCAGGCACACCCTGATACTCCCCAGGTACACCCTCTGACACTCCCAGGCACACCCTGACACTCGCACAACCTGACACCCCAGGCACACCCCAGACACCCTAGGCACACCCCTGACACCCCAGGCACACCCCAGACACCCCAGGCACACCTCAGACACCCCCAGGCACACCCCAGACACCCCAGGCACACCCCTGACACCCCAGGTGCACCCCAGACCCCAGGTGCACCCCAGACACTCCCCAGGCACACCACTGACACTGCCAGGCACACCCTCAGACACTCCCAGGCATACAACCGACACCCCGGGCACACCACTGACACTCCTGTGCACCTGACACCCCAGGCACACCTCTGACACTCCCAGGTACACCACTGACACTGCCAGGCACACCTCAGACACCCCAGGCATACAACTGACACCCCAGGCACACCACTGACACTCCCAGGTGCACTTGACACCCCAGGCACACCTCTGACACTCCCAGGTGCACCTCTGACACCCCAGGCACAACTCTGACACTCCCTGCAGCAACCTGACACTCCCAGGCACACCTCATACACTCCCAGGCCTCAGACACTCCCAGGCACACCCCTGACACCCCAGGTGCACCTCAGACACCCCCAGGCACACCTCTGACACTCCCCAGGCACACCCCACACTCCAGGCACACCACTGACACTGCCAGGCACACCCCAGACACTCCCAGGTATACAACTGACACTCGCAGGTACACCACTGACACCCCAGGTGCACCTCTGACACTCCCAGGCACACCTCTGACACCCCAGGTGCACCTCTGACACTCCCAGGTACAACTCTCTGACACTCCCAGGCACAACTCTGACACTCACAGGCACACCACACTCCCCAGGCACACCTAGACACCCCAGGCACACCCCTGACATTCCCCAGGCACCCTCAGACACCCCAGGCACACCTCTGACACCCCAGGCACACCTCTGACACTCCCCAGGCACACCCCTGACACTCCCCAGGTACACCCCAGACACCCCAGGTACACTTCTGACACTCAGGTACACTTGACACTCCCACGCACACCTCTGACACCCCAGGCACACCTCTGACACTCCCCAGTACACCTCTGACACTCCCCAGGTACAACTCTGACACCCCAGGCACACCTCAGACACTCCTAGGCACACCCCAGACACCCCAGGCACACCACTGACACTCACAGGCACACCTTAGACACTGCCAGGCACACCCCTGACACTCCCAGGCACACATCTGACACTCCCAGCACACCCCTGACACCCCAGGCACACCCCAGACACTTCCAGGTCACTCTGACACTCAGGAACACCCTGACACTCCCGGCACACCTCTGACACTCTCAGGCACACCCATGATACTCCCCA
>NW_024735746.1:0-5302 GCF_018991925.1 Homarus americanus | reverse complement strand
AAAATTCGAAAATCTATTCCCCCGAAAATCGATAATCTACTTTCCCGAAAAGTAGAAAATCTATCTACTTTCGGGAAAGATAACCAACTTTCCGGAAAGTAGATATTTCCATTTTTATGATACAAATTTCCTGTTTTCTATGATAATCTATTTTCGGAAAGTTGTTTATCTAACCAACTTTCGCGGAAAGTAGATATTTCCCATTTTTATGATACAAATTTCCTGTTTTCTATGATAATCTATTTTCGGCAAATTTGGTTATCTAACCAACTTTCCCGGAAAGTAGATATTTCCCATTTTTATGATACAAATTTCCTGTTTCTATGATAATCTATTTTGGAAAGTTGTTTATCTAACCAACTTCGCGGAAAGTAGATATTTCCATTTTTATGATACAAATTTCCTGTTTTCAGATAATCTATTTTCGGCAAATTTGATCTAACCAACTTTCCCGGAAAGTAGATATTTCCCATTTTATGATACAAATTTCCTGTTTCTATGATAATATCTATTTTCGGAAATTTGGTTATCTAACCAACTTTCCGGAAAGTAGATATTTCCCATTTTTGTGATACAAATTTCCTGTTTTCTATGATAATCTACTTCTGCAAAATTAGGTATTTCCAAAATTCGAAAATCTATTCCCCGAAAAATCGTAATCTACTTTCCGAAAAGTAGAAATCTATCTACTTTCGGGAAAGTAGATAACCAACTTTCCCGGAAAGTAGATATTTCCCATTTTTATGATACAAATTTCCCGTTTTCTATGATAATTCATTTCGGAAAGTTGTTTATCTAAAACCAACTTTCGTGAAAATTAGATATTTCATTTTTATGATACAAATTTCCGTTTTTCTATGATATCTATTTCGGCAAACTTGGTTATCTAACCAACTTTCCAGAGAGTATATTTCCATTTTTATGATACAAATTTCTGTTTTATGATAATCTATTTTCGGAAAATTTTGGTTATCTAAATCCAACTTCTTCCCCGAAAAGTAGATATTTCATTTTTGTGATACAAATTTCTTTTCTGGCGATAATCTACTTTGCAAAATTAGTAATATTTCAAAATCTGCAATCTATTCCCCGAAAATGATGAATCTACTCTGAAAAAGTAGAAAAATCTATCTACTTTTTCGGGAAGTAGATAACCAACTTTCCCGGAAAGTAGATATTTCCTCATTTTTATGATACAAATTCTGTTTTCTATGATAATCTATTTTCGGGAAAGTTGTTTATCTAACCAATTTTCTCGGAGAAAGCAGATATTTCCCATTTTTATGATACACCCTACTGTTTTGCGATAATCTATTTTCGGCACCGTTATCTAACCAACTTTCTCGGAAAGTAGATATTTCCTATTTTCTATGATACAAATTTGCTTATGATAATCTATTTCGGGAAAGTTAATATCTAACCAACTTTCGCGGAAAGTAGATATTTCATTTTTATGATACAAATTTCCTGCTTATGATAATCTATTTTCGGCAAATTTGGTTATCTAACCAACTTCCCCGGAAAGTGGTGATATTTCCATTTTTTTATGATACAAATTTCCTGTTTCTATGATAATTCATTTTCGAAAGTTGTTTATCTAACCAACTTTCGCGGAAAGTAGATATTTCCCATTTTATGCATACAAATTTGCTTATGATAATCTATTTTCGGCAATTTGGTTATCTAACCAACTTTCCTGGAAAGAGATATTTCCCATTTTTATGATACAAATTTCCTGTTTTCTATGATATCTATTTTCGGAAAATTTGGTTATCTAACCAACTTTCCTGAAAGTAGATATTTCCCATGTTTTGTGATACAAATTTCCTGTTTTCTATGGATAATCTACTTCTGCAAAATTAGGTACTATTTCCAAAATTCAGAAAATCTATTCCCCGAAAAAATCGAAAAATCTTACTTTCCCGAAAAAGAAATTTATCTACTTTTCGTAAGTAGATAACCAACTTTCCTGAAAGTAGATATTTCCCATTTTTATGATACAAATTTCCTGTTTTCTATGATAATCTATTTTCGAAAGTTGTTTATCTAACTAACTTTCGCGGAAAGTAGATATTTCCCATTTTTATGATAAATTTCCTGTTTTTCTATGATAATCTATTTTCGGCAAATTTGGTTATCTAACCAACTTTCGCGGAAAGTAGATATTTCCCCATTTTTATGATCAAATTTCCTGTTTTCATGATATCTATTTCGGAAAGTTGTTTATCTAACCAACTTTCGTGAAAGTAGATATTTCCCATTTTTTATGATACAAATTTCTGTTTTCTATGATAATCTATTTTCGGCAAATTTAATATTCAACTAACTTTCCTGAAAGTAGATATTTCATTTTTTGTGATACAAATTTCCCGTTTTCTATGATAATCTACTTCGCAAAAATTAGGTAATATTTCCAAAATTCGAAAAATCTATTCCCTCGAAAATGTGATAATTCTTACTTTCCGAAAAGAAAATCTATCTACTTTTCGAAAGTAGATAACCAACTTTCCCGGAAAGTAGATATTTCCTATTTTTATGATACAAATTTCTGTTTTATGATAATCTATTTTCGAAAGTTGTTATCTAACCAACTTTCGGGTGGAAAGTAGATATTTCCTCATTTTTATGCTACAAATTTCTGTTTTGCGGATACTCTATTTTCGGCAAATTTGGTTATTCAACTAACCTCTCTGGAAAAGTAGATATTTCCCCATTTTTTACATACAAATTTCCTGTTTCTATGATATCTATTTTCGAAAGTTGTTTATCTAACCAACTTCGCGGAAAGTAGATATTTCATTTTTATGTGATACAAATTTCTGCTTCTATGATATTCCAGTTTTAAAAATTTGGTTATTCAACCAAATCTTCTCCTGAACATGTTTTGTGATACAAATTTCCCGTTTTCTATGATAATCTACTTCGCAAAATTAGGTAATATTTTCCAAAATTCGAAAATCTATTCTTGAAAATCGAAAATCTACTTTCCCGAAAGGTAGAAAATTTATCTACTTTCGGGAAAGTAGATAACCAACTTTCCCGGAAAGTAGATATTTCCCATTTTTATGATACAAATTTCCTGTTTTTTATGATAATCTATTTTCGGGAAAGTTGTTTATCTAACCAACTTTCCCGGAAAGTAGATATTTCCATGTTTTGTGATACAAATTTCCCGTTTTCATGATAATCTACTTCGCAAAATTAGGTAATATTTCCAAAATTGGAAAATCTATTCCCCGAAAAATCGAAAATCTACTTTCCCGAAAAGTAGAAAATCTATCTACTTTTCGGGAAAGTAGATAACCAACTTTCCCGGAAAGTAGATATTTCCATTTTTTATGATACAAATTTCCCGTTTTCTATGATAATCTATTTTCGGAAAGTGTATCTAACCAACTTTCGCGGAAAGTAGATATTTCCCATTTTATGATACAAATTTCCTGTTTTCTATGATAATCTATTTTCGGCAATTTGGTTATCTAACCAACTTTCCCGGAAAGTAGATATTTCCCATTTTTATGATACAAATTTCCCGTTTTCTATGATAATCTATTTTCGAAAATTTGGTTATCTAACCAACTTTCCGGAAAGAAGATATTTCCCATTTTTGTGATACAAATTTCCTTTTTCTATGATAATCTACTTTGCAAAATTAGGTAATATTTCCCAAAATTCGAAAATCTATTCCCCGAAAAATCGATAATCTACTTTCCCGAAAGTAGAAAATCTATCTACTTTTCGGAGTAGATAACCAACTTCCCTGGAAAGTAGATATTTCCCATTTTTATGATACAAATTTCCCGTTTTCTATGATAATTTTTCGGGAAAGTTGTTTATCTAACAATTTTCTCGGAAAGTAGATATTTCCCATTTTTATGATACAAATTTCCTTTTTCTATGATAATCTATTTTCGGCAATTTGGTTATCTAACCAACTTTCCGGAAAGTAGATATTTCCCATTTTCTATGATACAAATTTCTGTTTTCTATGATAATCTATTTTCGAAAGTTGTTTATCTAACCAACTTTCGCGGAAAGTAGATATTTCCCATTTTTATGATACAAATTTCCCGTTTTCTATGATATCTATTTTCGGCAAATTTGTTATCTAACCAACTTTCCCGGAAAGTAGATATTTCCCATTTTTATGATACAAATTTCCCGTTTTCTATGATAATCTATTTTCGGAAAATTTGGTTATCTAACCAACTTTCCCGGAAAGAAGATATTTCCCATTTTGTGATACAAATTTCCTTTTTCTATGATAATCTACTTTGCAAAATTAGGTAATATTTCCCCAAAATTCGAAAATCTATTCCCGAAATCGATAATCTACTTTCCCGAAAGTAGAAATCTATCTACTTTTCGGGAAAGTAGATAACCAATTTTCCCGGAAAGTAGATATCCCATTTTTTATGATACAAATTTCGTTTTCTATGATAATTCATTTTCAGAAAGTTGTTTATCTAACCACTTTCGCGGAAATTAGATATTTCCCATTTTTTATGATGCTGTACAAATTCTCCTCTGTTTCTATGATATCGCTTTCGGCAAACTTGGTTATCTAACCAATTTCCCGGAGAGTAGATATTTCCCATTTTTTATGATACAAATTGTTTTCTATGATATATCTATTTTCGGAAAATTTGCTTATCTAACCAACTTTCCCGGAAAGTAGATATTTCCCCATTTTTGTGATAATAAATTTCCTTTTTTCTATGATAATTCACTTTGCAAAAATTAGGTAATATTTCCCCCAAAAATTCGGAAAATCTATTCCCCCGAAAAAATCATAATCTACTTTCCTCTGAAAAGTAGAAAATCTATCTACTTTTCGTGCAGATAACCAACTTTCCCGGTATTATTTCCATTTTTTATGATACAAAATTCTCTCGTTTTCTATGATAATCTATTTTCAAAAGTTGCCTTATCTAACCAATTTTCTCGGAAAGTGATATTTCCCATTTTTTATGATACAAATTTCCTCTGTTTCTATGATATTCATTTTCGGCAAATTTGCTATCTGGGAACCAAACTTCCCGGAAAAGTAGATATCTTCGCCTTTCTACGCAACTCTCCTGTTTTCTATGATAACTTCCATTTTCGGGAAAAGCTGTTTATCTAACCAACTTTCGCGGAAAGTAGATATTTCCATTTTATGATACAAATTTCCCGTTTTATGATATCTATTTTCGGCAAATTTATTATCTAACCAACTTTCCCGGAAAGTAGATATTTCTATTTTTTATGATCCAAATTTCGTTTCTATGATAGACCTATTTTCGGAAAAATTTGTTATCTA
>NW_024735745.1:0-3522 GCF_018991925.1 Homarus americanus | reverse complement strand
GACACTCCCAGGTACACCTCTGACACTCCCAGGTATTCATCTGACACTCCCTGGAACACCTACAACACTCCCAGGTACAGCTCTAACACTTCCAGGTACACCTCATACACTCTCTGGTACACCTCAGACACTCCCAGGTACACCTCTGACACTCCCAGGTACTCCTCTGACACTCCCTGGTTCACCTCTGACACTCCCAGGTACACCTCTAACACTCCCTGCTACACCTCTGACAGTCCCAGGTACACATCCGACACTCCAAGGTACACCTCTGACACTACCAGGTACTCCACTGACACTCCCTGGTACACCCTTGACACCCTATAAGTACACCTCTGATGTTCCCCTGGCACACTTAGACACCCCAAAAACTTGACACTCCCAGAACATTCTCTGACGTCCTCCCAGGCACTCTATCAACACTCCCCTCAAGTACACCTCAGACACTCCCAGGTACACCTCAAACACTCCCAGGTACACCAACGACACCCTCAAGTACACCCCTGACACTCCAAGGTACACCTCTGACTCCCAGGTACACCTCTGACACTCCCAGGTACACCTCCGACACTAACAGGTACACCTCTGCCACTCCCAGGAACACCTCTGACACTCCCACGTGCACCACCGAAACTCCCAGGTACACCCCTGACACTCTCAGGTACACCTCTGACACTCCCAGGTACACCTCTGACACTCCCAGGTACACCACTGACACTCCAAGGTACACCTCTGACACTCCCAGGCACACCTCTGACACTCCCTGGTACACCTCAGACACTCCCAGGTACACCTCTGACACTCCCAGGTACACCTCTGATACTCCCAGGTACACCACTGACGCTCCCAGGTACACCAATGACACTCCCAGGTCCTCCACTGACACTCCCTGGTACATCTCTGACACTCCCAGGTACACCTCAAACACTCCCAGGTACACCTCTGACATTCCCAGGTACACCCCTGACACTCCCCAGGCAAAACCCCCACTCCCAAGAACACCTCCTCTTCTGATACCCTAGGTGCACCACCGACACTGCAGGCACACCCCTGACACCCCAGGCACACCTGACACTCCCAGGCACACCTCTGACACTCCCCAGGCACACCTGACACCCCAGGCACACCTGACACTCCCCAGGCACACCTCCGGCACCACAGCCACACCTCTGACACTCCAGGCACAATTTCAGACAGCTCCCAGGCAACCCTCTGATACCCCCAGAACACACTCTGACACTGCCAGGTACACCGCAGACACTCCCAGGTACACCTTAGACACTCCCAGGTGCACCCCTGACACTCCCGGTACACCTCTGACACTGCCAGGCACACCTCTGACCCTCCCTGGTACACCTCAGACACTCCCAGGTACACCTCTGACACTCTGTGGTACTCCTCTGACACTCCCAGGTACACCTCAGACACTCCCAGGTACACCTCAGACACTCCCAGGTACACCCCAGACACTTCCAGGCACACCTCAGACACCCCAGGCACACCCCAGAGACCCCAGGTACACAGACACTTCCAGGTACACCCCAGACACTCCCAGGTATAGCCCCTGTTCCTGCACACCTCTGACACCCCAGGTACACCCCTGACACTCCCAGTACTCTCTGACACTCCCAGGTACACTGCTGACACTCCCAGGTACACCTCTGACACTCCCAGGTACACATCTGACACTCTCAGGCACCCTTGACACTCTCAGGAACACCTCGGACACCCCAGGAACACCCCCCTGACACTCCTAGGTACACCTCTGACACTCCCAGGTACACCTCGGATACTCCCAGGAATACCTCTGACACTCCCAGGTACACCGCTGACTCTCCCAGGTACACCGCTGACACTGCCAGGTACACCGCTGACACTCCATGTACACGTCAGACACTTCCAGGTACACCTCAGACACTCCCAGGTACACCTCTGATACTCCCAGGTACACATCTGACACTCCTAGATACACCTCTGACACTCCCTGGTACACCTCTGACACTCCCAGATCCTCCTGTGACACTCCCTGGTACATCTCTGACACTCCCACGTACACCTGTTACACTCCCTGGTTCTCCTCTGACCTTCCCAGGTACACCTCAGACACTACCAGGTACACCTCAGACACTCCAAGGTACACCTCTGACACTCCCAGGTACACCTCTGACACTCCCAGGTACACCTCGGATACTCCCAGGTATACCTCTGATACTCCCAGGTACACCTCAGACACTCCCAGGTACACCTCTGATACTCCCAGGTACACATCTGACACTCCTAGGTACACCTCAGACATTCCCAGATACATCTGTCACACTCCCAGGTACACCTCAGACATTCCCAGATACATCTGTCACACTCCCAGGTACACCTCTGACACTCCCAGGTACTCCTCTGACACTCGCTGGAACTTCCCTGACACTCCCAGGTACACCTCAGACACTCCTAGGTACACCTCAGACACTCCCAGGTACACCTCAGACACTCCCAGGTACACCTCTGACACTCCAGGTACACCCTGATACTCCCAGGTATACCTCTGACACTACCAGGTACACCGCTGACTCTCCCAGGTACACCGCTGACACTGTCAGGTACACCGCTGACACTCCATGTACACCTCAGACACTTCCAGGTACACCTCTGGCTCTCCCAGGTATACCTCAGACATTCCCAGGTACACCGCTGTCACTCCCAGGTACACCCTTTACACTCCCAGGTGCACCCCTGACACTCCCAAGTACACCTCTGATACTCCCAGGTACACATCTGACACTCCTAGGTACACCTCTGACACTCCCTGGCACACCTCTGACACTCCCAGAATCTCCCCTGATACTCCCTGGTACACCGCTGACACTCTCTGGTACTTCTCTCACACTCCCAGGTACACCTCAGACTCTCCCTGGTACATCTCAGACACTCCCAGGTACACCTCAGACACTCCCAGGTACACCTCAGACACTCCAAGATGCACCTCTGACACTCCCAGGTACACCTCTGACACTCTCAGGTACACCCCTGACACTCTCAGGAACACATCGGACACTCCCAGGTACACCTCTGACACTCCCAGGTACACCTCTCAGACACTCCCAGGTACACCTCTGACACTCCCAGGTACACCTCGGATACTCCCAGGTATACCTCTGACACTCCCAGGTACACCTCAGACACTTCCAGGTACACCTCAGACACTCCAGGTACACCTCTGATACTCCCAGGTACACATCTGACACTCCTAGGTACACGTCAGACACACCCAGATACACCTGTCACACTCCCAGGTACACCTCTGACACTCCCAGGTACTCCTCTGACACTCGCTGGTACTTCCCTGACACTCCCAGGAACACCTCAGACACTCCTAGGTACACCTCAGACACTCCCAGGTACACCTCAGACACTCCCAGGTAAACCTCTGACATTCCAGGTACACCTCGGATACTCCCAGGTATACCTCTGACACTGCCAGGTACACTGCTGACACTCCATGTACACCTCAGACACTTCCAGGTACAC
>NW_024735744.1:0-12535 GCF_018991925.1 Homarus americanus | reverse complement strand
CAAACACAGTCTTAGGTACTATACAACTATACAAGCATCATCTCAACAAACACAGTCTTAGGTACTATACAACTATACAAGCATCAACTCAACAAACACAGTCTTAGGTACTATACAACAATACAAGCATCATCTCAACAAACACAGTCTTAGGTACTATACAACAATACAAGCATCAACTCAACAAACACAGTCTTAGGTACTATACAACTATACAAGCATCATCTCAACAAACACAGTCTTAGGTACTATACAACAATACAAGCATCAACTCAACAAACACAGTCTTAGGTACTATACAACTATACAAGCATCATCTCAACAAACACAGTCTTAGGTACTATACAACTATACAAGCATCATCTCAACAAACACAGTCTTAGGTACTATACAACTATACAAGCATCAACTCAACAAACACAGTCTTAGGTACTATACAACAATACAAGCATCATCTCAACAAACACAGTCTTAGGTACTATACAACTATACAAGCATCAACTCAACAAACACAGTCTTAGGTACTATACAATTATACAAGCATCATCTCAACAAACACAGTCTTAGGTACTATACAATTATACAAGCATCAACTCAACAAACAAACCTGTAAAACCACTTGATGTTCCCTTGGCAACGATTTGTTCGAAGGAATTGAA
The DNA here is from genome assembly GCF_018991925.1 of Homarus americanus. Lineage (NCBI taxonomy): Eukaryota > Metazoa > Arthropoda > Malacostraca > Decapoda > Nephropidae > Homarus > Homarus americanus. Next base: position 11,876 of record NW_024735744.1, on the reverse strand, counting down.
GACTACACCTTCCTTGTACCCTGTGACATGGGTGGGTTTGAGCTGGTCACAAAAATATGTAATATGGGTCACGTTTGGGCATTTACTGAGGATGGTCTTAAACTTTGGCAGCAGCTCATGAGAAGTTATAACATGAGTAACCTGAAAAAAAAGAAGGTTAATTATGTAAACAACAGTAGAGTAATTACGTAAACAACAGAAAGTTAATTATGTAAACAACAGAAGACTAATATTGTAAACAACAGTAGGTTAATTATGAAAACAAGAGTAGGTGAATTATGAAAACAACAGTAGGTTAATTATATAAACAACAGTAGGTTAATTATGTAAACAACAGTAGGTTAATAATGTAAACAACAGTAGGTTAATTATGTAAACAACAGTAGGTTAATTATGTAAACAACAGTAGGTTAATAATGTAAACAACAGTAGGTTAATTATGTAAACACCAGTAGATTAATTACCCGGTATGTAAACAACAATGAAGTAAACAACAGTAGGTTAATTATGTAAACAACTGTAGGTAAATAATGTAAACAATAGTAGTTAATTATGCAAAAACAACAGTAGATTAATTATCCAGTATGTAAACAACAATAGGTTAATTAAGGAAACAACAGTAGGATAATTACCATCATCACAGCAGTTGGGTAATCAACATCTCAATAATTTTCAATATAAAACAAAATTGGCGTGAACTTTAAACAAATTTTCAGTCATTCAGCGTCTGTATGCTATATGCACAACAGAATACAGTGGTCCTTCGGTTTACAAACGATTCGATTAACGAAATTTCAGTTAATGAATTAGCTCCCACAAGGATCTTCAATTCGGTTAACAAACAAAATTTTGATTAACGAAATCCTTACGACAAACACGTTTTGTTGTGAGCATCAGCTGATGGGCTAGTCTGCCAATACAGTAATCGGTTTTATGTTTATATTCGTTTCCAGTGGAGTAAATACAGTATTACCCCGCCTAACGCGGTTTCACTTAACGCGTTTTATCATATACGCGGTGCCTCGCCAGAGCTGAACTTTCACTTAACACGGATTTTTTCCACATATACGCGGTGAGTGTCCGGCTCGAGACGCTATTTTTAGATTTGCCCCACCCTGCCTGACTGCCTGTTTTAGCTCATAAAATTCATACAAATTACCCGGCCAGAATATAATTTACATTGCTGGAATTCTTATAATTTGGTGATCATTTTGAATATAAACATCATATTTTTGCATTAGACATACAAATTTTAGATAAAAAATTTTCTCAAATTAACTATGTTATCTTTTGTGCAAAATATATGACATTTATATTCAAAATATTCCTGGTCTTACAAGGAATCCAGCAATGTCAATTATATTATCCTAACTTTAGTTTGAGGTATTATTTATTAAAATTTAGTGGTTATCCCACACATCTCCTTGGGACGGTTGGTGGGGGGTGGGTGGGAGGGAGGGACCGACCGACCATCTGTTACCCTGTGAAGAATTATTTTTTTTATTAACTGAAGATATTTGTTTTAGCTCATAAAATTCATACAAATTATACGGTCTGAATATAATTTACATTACTGGAATTCTTATAATTTGATGATCATTTTGAATATAAACATCATATTTTTGCATTAGACATACAAATTTTAGATAAAAATATTTCTCAAATTAACTATGTTATCTTTTGTGCAAAATATATGACATTTATATTCAAAATATTCCTGGTCTTACAAGGAATCCAGCAATGTCAATTATATTATCCTAACTTTAATCTGAGGTATTATTTAATACTAAATGTTAAAAACCCTGGAAGGGAGGATTGGTGGGGGGTGGGGGGGAGGGTTGGGACTGACCGCGCGGTTGGAAGAGGGGGGGAGGCAAGGTGGGGTACTTTGATTGACAGATAGTGTTGTGAAGATTATTTTTTTTTTATTAACTGAAGATATTTGTTTTAGCTCATAAAATTCATACAAATTACCCGGTCAGAATATAATTTACATTGCTGGAATTCTTATAATTTGGTGATCATTTTGAATATAAACATCATATATTTTTCATTAAACATACAAATTTTAGATACAAATTTTTCTCTAGGTAACTATGTTATCTTTTGTGCAAAATATATGACATTTCTATTCAAAATATTCCTGGTCTTACAAGGAATCCAGCAATGTCAATTGTATTATCCTAACTTTAGTTTGAGGTATTATTTATTAAAATTTAGTGGTTTTCCCCCAAAAATTTCTCTGAGAGGGAAGAGCCAGGCAGTGTAGTGTGAGAGGGGGAGGGAGTTGAGTCCATTATTTGAATGGACATTAACTTGGCGACTGTATTTCTCTATTTCTCTTAAGTATTAATTGTGTGCATGTACCATCATAAAATTTAGATGTTATTTTTACTACAACATAGGTATGTGCCTTCAAAAAGTGGAGTTTGGGGGTCGGGCCGGTTTCTATTGGAATTAATCCCATATGTTCTGTTGTTCACTTAACGCGGATTTCACTTAGCATGGGGACCTGTGATTCAATTGACTGGCGTTAAGTGAATTTTAACTATTATCAACAAGATTGTACTTTAATATTTTTGCATTTTTATGACAAAAATATTAATTCATTTTAAAACGTTAACATATTGATAATATATACATTTGTTAATTTTTAGTTATACAGTTCGTTCCAGAAGGTTGCTCGTTAACCGAAACCATCGTTTCAATGGGTTTTTGGGTAATTGGTTCCAGCTCACCGAAAATTGCCTGAAGTCAATAAAAAAGGTAGTTAAGTACACTTACTTTGAGGTGTATGTAGAAGAATCCTGGATGATGATGCTGATGTGAATTTGAAGTGGGAGGTGGAGGAGGAGAAGGGAGAAGAGAAGGAAGTGGAGGTGGAGGAGAAGCATTTTACTGCTTCTTGGAAGGTGAGTCACCTTCCATGAAAATGTCAGGAACCTCTGGACTGACAGATTCTCCACCAGGAACATCCTCTCTCCTTCTTGAAGTGGAAGGCTGAGGGCTAGCATCTTGTTCCTGCTGCCTTTTACTGAAGAAACTGTCAATTTTTGTCTGTGGGGCATCTCTTCTCCTCATTATTAACTGATGTTTGAAGAAGGAGACCACTGTGTCCTCAACATGACACAAAGCTAGTTCAGACTTTTCCACATCTGGGTGCCTTGAAGCCAGTTTCCTGAACTTCTCCCAGTGGTGAACAACATCTTTCAACTCTGAAGTTGACATATGGTCATCAATTTCCGTTTCCATCTCACCACTGTCAGCCTCTAACATCTCATCCAGTTGCTGCAAGTCATCAGGAGTAAGTTCCTGCTCATGAGACATCACAAGCTCTTCCACATCCTCCTCCTCCACTTCAAGGCCCAATGACTGACCAATGGACACAATCTCCTGGTGCAACTCTGTTTCATCCTGAAATCCCTCAAAATCATGGACTACTGATGCCCACAGTGCTTTCCATGAAGAGTTGGGGGTTCTAGTGGAGACTTCTTGCCATGAGGACACAATCAATTTTACAGCCTCCAGGATGTTAAACTGTGTCTTCCAGAACTGTGCCAGTGTTAGTTCAGGATCAGTGGAAGTTGCCTGATGACACCTCCTGAACATTTTCTTCATGTACAGCTTCTTAAAGTTGTTGATCACATTCTGGTCCATTGGATGTATGATTGATGTAGTGTTGGGAGGCAAAAACAACACTTTGACAAAGTCAAATTGAGACTCCAGAGTTCTGGCAAGTTGAGGGTCATGAACAGGGGCATTACCCATGAGGAGAAGAGCCTTTAAAGGGAGTTTATTGGTGGTTAGGTAGTTCTTCACAGAAGGGCAAAATACCTCAACAGCCCATTCATTAAAGAGCTGTCTTGTTACCCATGCCTTACAGTTGGATTTCTAATAAACTCCAAGCCGTCCTCTTACCATTTTTTGTTGCTTGAACACCCTGGGGTTCTCAGAGTGGTAGACAAGCATAGGCTTCAGTCGGAAATCCCCTGAAGCATTGGCACCAAGCAATAGAGTAAGACAGTCTTTCATGGGTTTATGCCCAGGTAAAGAGGCTTCATCTCTGGTGATGAATGTTCTTTTGGGTATCTTTTTTCAGAACAGCCCAGTTTCGTCTACATTGAACACTTGCTGTGGAAGATAATTTTCTGTATCCATCAGTTTTTTAAATTCCACTAAAAACTTTGCTGCCCCTTCCTTATCAGCACTGGCAGCCTCACCATGCCTAACAACACTATATATGTCACTTCTTTTCTTAAATTTTTCGAACCGCCCTTGCTGGCCCTAAAATCTTCAAATTCTGTGCCTGAAGAACCAGGTTGATCTTCCTTTAAATGTTCGTATATTTCCATGGCTCTTTCACAAATAAATTCAGTAGAAATTGAATCACCTTTGATCTGTTTTTCCCTAAGGCAGATGAGAAGTAACCTCTCTGTTTCTGCTATTAGGGATCTACCTTTGAACACTGGTAGATTTGTCTCTCACTTTCACTTCCTTAAATTTGTCTTTCTGTGCAAGAATTGTCGACACAATTGTTGTCGACATGCCATATTCTTTGCTTAGCACATTTGTTGTAATGCCTTCTTCATGTTCTCTAATTAATTCCTGTTTCATCTGAATTGAAATCACTTTTCTAGATTTCTTGGGACCCATGCTGGATTCAAAAACAATTTCAACATGTGATATTTTCAGTTTAATTGCTGTAAATAAAGAATATTTTCTTTAAATTAACACTGCACTGTGCTATATATCATCAATATGTAAAATAAATTTCAAAATGACCAATAATTTGACTGAAAACACAGAAAAAAGCATTTATGTTGAAGAGAGTCTCAAGCAAGATGTTACCTCCACTGAAAAGACACAAAGACTGACGTCTGTTTGGTGTGTTGACAGGCTGTTTGGCGCGCATAAAACTAGTTTCCTGTACTTCAATTATGTTCAATAATTGTTAAAATTACTAAAAAATTTAATATAAAACTTTTAAAATTATTGAATAGTACAACCTTCTTGATATTTACTAAAACGGTAAGGAATTTAAGCCCGAGAACCGATTACTGTATTGGCGAACTAATACGACAGCTGGTGTGCAAGCAAAGACATGTTGAGGGCCGCCCGTAAGGAATTCGTTAATCGAGGGAATGCTCGTTAACCGAAGTTAAGAATCTTATGGAAGGTAATTCGTTAACCGAAATCTCATTAACCAAGGCGCTCGTTAACCGAGCGATCACTGTACAGGGAACTAGTTTTTTGTGCACCCATCAGCCGCTTGACTCACCTGTCAAAGCGTCAGTTTAACTTTGTTTACAGTGGAGGAAAAATCGTGTTTGTCGATCTCTTGAATACAGAGTATTTTTACATTAAAATTATTGGTCATTCTGAAATTTAGTTAACATATTGATAATACAGTATATAGCGCAATGCAGTGTTGATTTAAATAAAATAATCTTGAATTACACCTAGTGAACTTAAAATTTTATTGGTGAAATTACTGCATCAAGCATGGGTCCAAAGAAAGGCGATTTCTCCTCCATCCCTACTTCCTTCTCTTCTCCCTTCTCCTGCTTCACCCCCTACTTCTAATTCCCATCATCATCATCAACCAGCAACCTTCTACATACACACCTCAAAGTAAGTGTACTTTACTGCATTTTTTTATACTTTGTATGTACTTTTCTGTGAGCTGGAACCAATTACCCAATATCCAATTGAAATAATGGATTTGGTTAACGAACTTTTCGGTTAACGAACAACTCTGTGGAACGAATTGTTTTCGTTAACCGAGGGACCACTGTATATGTATTAAATCTATGTAACCTAGCAAACTTCTGCCTACATAACCAAGAATTCAATGACAATCTCACTTTAGGGTAACAGCATAAACAGTCTGGATTATAACAACATACTTCTGTACTTTTGAAAATGTAATTTCCAAATACCCTGAACTATATGTGATATTCACCCTTTTATTTAACATGTTGAACTATTCCTGCTAGTTATTTACCATTATCAGAAGATGATTCATGCTGTGAGATGGCATAGGAGCACTCATCTCTGGTTATTCACAATCAAGCTTATACTGTAGTTATTTGGTGAGCACAATCCATGCATCAGGCATTACAGTACTGTATTGTACATCACATTTTGGAAAAGAACTCTTCAATTACACTGCAGAAAAGCTTACCTCAGTTTCATTAATACCATGGACAACTGCTTCATCCCCAAGTGTGGCATACAGTGTACACAATGGAATGCTTTGTCTAAAGCATCCAATTGCAGATATTAACCATTCTTTTCTGGTCTCTGCAAATATCACAATATTTTGTTTGGGTCTATGGCCAACAGCCCGGAGGCCACAGCCAAACTTGTGAGCCAGGTTATCCACTTCAGTGTATGTGAGCCAGGAATATTCTCCAAGTTCATACTGTAACAAGAATTATTACTTTGATTAGCTATACTGTACCTTAAAGATCACATACATGTGATGTCAATCCTTTAATGTAAACACAGAAATCATTATAATGACATCACTCATGACTTCCAGTTAATATTGTGAAGAAATAAATATGTGCAGTACTTCAAAATTACTGTACTGTACTAGTGAACAGGGAGCGACAGGCTAATGTGCAGTCTACAATCACCTCAGAAATATAGATAAAGTAAGATTAATGATACAAAATTGAACTAGAAACCGAGAACTTGATTAAAATCTTGAAGGAATAAGTGGCCATGACTGGTCATAAAATACATTAATAACTAAATTACAGAAAGAGTAATCACAATACTGTTAACCTTTTTGAAAACTTTGCCATTCTTCTGAAGTTCTTCTGATTCTTGCAATATCTGTCTTGTTCCAAGTGCTTTTTTGTTGCCGTGTTTTTTACAAGCATAGGAGAGAGCTTCCTCTATTGTGGTAATATTAGCATTGCGGATCTCCACTTGGAACTCGTGTGGTGGGTCACAGTTTTTATAGCACAGTCCTTCCTTTACAGGATGTTGTTCTGCCTAGTGAAGATAAAATCATAGAAACACATAAATACATCTTTAACAAATACTGTAATGTACTCCAAAAGTAATGATTATCATTTATTGAATATCCTAACCTCTCTAATATGTAGATTATAAATATTATACTGTAAGAATATTACAATTTGAAAAAAAAAAGTACTGTAGTACTGTACAGGAATACAGTACAGAACTATACTGTAGTGTACTACAAATACAATAATAATTAAACAATGATAATCTTATCATTAACAATAATACTGCAGTTATAACAAGAAGCCAAATGTTATAAAAATATTTTAAACATAATAATACCTGTACAGTACTGTACTACCTTGTACCAGTGGCATGTCGTGAAAAAAAATGCTAGAACAGTATAAACAAATGAGACCGTTGTTAATGACATTATACCACAGGTTGACAATCCCTTATCCGAAATCCTTGGGACCAGATGCATTTCGGTTTTTGGAATTTTTCGTATTTCAGATATTATTATTATTATTATTATTTTTTTTTTTTTTTACAGGGATCAGCCCACCCGGGCACAGGTCACTGACCCACATTGGGGCCTGGGGGCTAAAATGTAATAATAATAATAATTATAATAATAATAATTCATAGGTCTAGGTCGTGTTTCTCACTTTTGATCTTTTTTTCATTCTTGTATTTCTTTATTATTATTATTATTTTATTATTACAGTATTATTATTATTATTATTATTATTATTATTATTATTATTATTATTATCATCATCATGCTTATTTTATTTTTGTGTATTTTTTATTAAAATTTTTATTTACTCTGAATAATTATTATTACTGTATTATCATTGTCATGGGTTGCGTTGGGCCTCCCGCACAACCCATCCCAAATGTTTGTTTATGGTAGAGATAAGGTAACAGGCCAGCCATAACTGGGACATGTTTTCAATTAGTGGTATGTTAGCCAGCGGATAGGGGGGCAGGTCAGTGAGACAGTGTGTACTGTTCATCACTTCACGCCTCAAAAAACCAATTTAGCCAGTGGGCTTTAGACCATGGGTTAGAGAAGACCTCCTGCTCCGCGGACTTAAGAACAGGGGCCATACAGTTCTACCAGTGCTGCGAGTCTGTGTGTGCAAATCCCCGAGATTTTTGTTAAGTCCAGCGACAAGTTAACACATCCTGTAAAGGAAGTGATCAATGGTGAGGGCCTGGTTGCTACAAGAGCACTCCAGGCCGGCCTAATAGATCTAAACGATTAATTCTCCAGGTTGACAAACTCTCCCTTATAACTTACGGTACTGTGGCGTGAATGTGAGTGACTGACCTATCCATGCAAATTATAAGTCCGGTGTATGGAATTGTGCCAAATAAACGTAAGTGCAATCATCTGCCCGTATCTGTGATCCCTCTATTATTATTATTACCAAGGGTAATGACTGATTGGTTATGACAAAGTATAACCAATAACTTAGATGGATGTTGGAAGTTAGTGGAATTCATTAAATCATCATTTATCAAGTACATAACGCATTGAATGCCGGAAGCAGAGCGAAATTCTACGTAGTGATACACCATAATCTCTTGGGTGAGTAACCAGTGTGAAGGTATCCGAGTTCTACGGTAAGAAAGCCACTTTCCTGCATTTAAAACGTAACATATATATATATATATATATATATATATATATATATATATATATATATATATATATATATATATATATATATATATATATATATATATATATATATATATACTGTATATATATATATACTTCATGTAGTTCAACAATGAAAATGTGGATAAGATAAATCTTGATAAAATCACACGGGAAAAGGGAAACAACGGAGCACCTTAGCCTCTGAAGATGTCTTGAATAAAGACAAAAGCTAAGGTGCTCCGTTGTTTCCCTTTTCCCGTGTGATTTTATCAAGATATATATATATATACATATACATACACATACATACCGTGTAACCCCGCTTTACGCGGTCAATTGAACCTGTGGAGGCCCGCGTAAAGCGGGAAACGCGTAAAGTGAACAACAGAACATGTGGGATTATTTGAAATAGAGACTGGGCCTACCCCCAAACTCCACTTTTTCCCGACACAATAGATACGTTTCAGTAAAAATAACTTCTTAACTTTATAATGGTATGCACACACACATAATATAGAAGAGAAATATCAATATTTGTAAGAGAATAATATACTGTACCAGGTAAAAGAAAAATCAAGGTTTAACACATGTCATGGTAGGTTAGGTTAGAAAAAATCAAGGTTTAACACTTACGTAAGGTTAGGTTATGTTTTAAAAAATCAAGGTTTAACACTAACCAAAGGTTAGGTTATGTTAGGGAAAATCAAGGTTTAACACTAACCAAAGGTTAGGTTATGTTAGGGAAAATCAAGGTTAGGTTTAACAATTACGTTAGTAGAAGAGATGGGTCGGCGTACGGGAATGGAGGATGGTTCCGAGGCAGAGGGCAGGCTACTGGCCCTCAGGTGAGTCACCATCACTGTCATCCACACTTGTCAGGGCCTCCCTGACAAATCCCTCAAAGTCACCATCACTGTCTCTGTCACTATCACTGGCTTGGGCTGGCTTTGGTGGTTTGCGGGCGAGGAACTCGGCAATGCTTTGTTGACGGCTAGTGTTGATGTTGTCGTGATACACCTTGATGTACGGCTCCATAGCCTGCAACAGCTGGGTATTGAAGACTTCATACCGGTTATCGTCAGGGTCGTCGGAAAGGAGGAGCTTCAGTTTCTCTACACACTCGATGGCACCCCTTACATTACCTTGCAATAACTTGTGTTCTTTTCGGGGTGACGCACCGCCTGCCTCTTCACTGACGTCATCATCATCTACCATCTCGTCGGCAGTCACATCAGGATCCCTTATCACCTCCATAATGTCGTCGTTGGTGGTCTCGGAGAAGCCTGCAGCGGTAACACTCTGTGCAGCTTCTCTGGCACGATCCACTGCTACTGCAACAGTCTGAACCTCACCAGTCACAGGTTGACTCTGCCTCCCACCTGGGATACCTTGCAACACATGTCTCCATGTGTGACGAACCGTTGCTACAGACAGCTGATCCCATGCCTCCACCAAGAAGTCCAACTGTTGGTCCTCGTCCTCGTCTCTCTTGCTATCTGTGTCACCCAGGTTATGCAACTCATCCTTGGTGTTGGTATAGTCGTTCAGGAGCTTAAACTTCTTTGCAGAGAATGCAGCTTTCACATTGCAGATTAATTCTTGGTCCATGGGCTGGATTAATGACGTAGTGTTGGGAGGAAGGAAGACCACTTTTACGTTGGGGTGACGATCCAACAGTAGGGGTGAGTGTCCTGGTGCGTTGTCAAGCAGCAACAAAATCTTGAATGGAACATTCTGTTGCTCACAGAAATTCTTCACGTCGGGAACGAAACAGTCATCAAACCAGGAGAGGGACAGAGTAGAGAACATCCACGCCTTACGTGCGGTCAGCCAGTGGACATTTAGCTTGGTCATGTCCATGTTCTTGTAGGCGTGTGAGCTGTGTGGATCACCGATAACTTGAGTTTACAGGAACCGGAGGCATTGGTGGTAAAGAGGACGGTGATGCGCTCCTTCTGCAACTTCCGGCCCCGATACTTGCTGGCAGACTTGACAATGAAGGTCTTGGAAGGTAGCTTTTTCCAAAACAGACCGGATTCGTCCATGTTGAACACCTGGTCGTCTGTGTACTGTCCTTCCTCCATAATCTCACGTTAAAACGGAGGAAAATCCCTAGCCGCAACACGGTCAGCACTCGCTTCTTACCAACAATGTTGGTGTTGGTGATCTTGTTCCTCTTCTTAAACCTGTGCAACCACCCAGAGGAAGCATTGAAGGGTTTGGGCTCTGCAATTCCCATCTTACGTGACACTGCTGCGTTAGGGTGTGTCATAGGAGGGAAGATCAGCTAAAACTAATGGCCCATCACTTTTTTGGTAGATTTTAGTGTATATAAACAGAAAATAATTTCAGTTTCAATATTTTGCAACCTTTTGCTAGGTAAATTTTAGCGTGAAATTTATCGAAAATCTAACGTACAGCTGCATTAGTGCATTACAATTAAATAGTGAACATTGCTTTCTGACTTCATTCTTTAACAACCCAACTAACAATATTTTTTTCTGTTTCAGATTCTGATGCATTTATAAGTTGATAATATTTGCGATGGCTGCTTGTGTCAGGACGAGGAACCAAAAATCCAGCCATCTCAGTCACTATCTTGGGTCTGGGAGAGAGCTCCTGAAGTCGGAGTTGCCTACATTGAGAGATGCTTTGAGATACGGTGTTTTAATCAGGCAAATCAGTGAAAAGAACCAAAGAACTTACACAAACAAAGACATTGCCAGTGATATGACCAAAGCTGTCTTGGCACAGTACACTCTGGCTAACGCTCAGTTCAAGCCTCCAGTCATAACAAGTCAGAAGAAGATTAGTGAGAGACTGCTAGCCAGTTGGGAAAAGGCAAGATATATCTCTCTTGGGAGAGGAAAACTTGCAGTTAAGGACAGCTTTGCCAAGCAACTGGACCAGTTATTTGACATAATTACTTGCAAGTGCCCAATTGTTCTCTGTCCTGAGTTTGATGCATCGCGGATCGTAAACCGAAATTCACACATCTCCTGTATTTGCAAGCGTGAACTGAAGATTCCTGTGATCTAACTGGCATTTGTCAAAGCACAGAGAGAGAAGACTGGCAGTATAGGGGCTCTCATGATTTCTAGCCAAGATATTCCGGAGTCCAAGAGACAGGAGGCTGCCACAGAGAGACAGAAGAGGAGAAGAGTTGCCGAGGAAAAGAGACTTGAGAAGGCCCAGGGTGAGGTAAAAAAGGCAGATGATTGGAGTC
>NW_024735743.1:0-2755 GCF_018991925.1 Homarus americanus | reverse complement strand
AGTAGCTGGATGCCGGGGGCAGAGTGAAATTCTACTTAGTGATACACCATAATCTCCTGGGTGAGTAGTCAGTGTGAAGGAATCTGAGTTCTACGGTAAGAAAACCGCTTTCTTGCATCTAAAACGTAACACACATCATCCACAGCCTCCGACACGACCATGAATTTCACTGGGCAAAACTCGTAGAGGCTGCCCAGGAACACAGAACACATAACCCCAGAGAGTTTGGAAAAGGATCGCCAAGCTAAGAGGAACAGCTAAGCCCCCCTTCGATTACCTACTAGTAAACGGTAGGAAAATCAAAGAGCCAGCTGACGTAGCACAAACATTAAAACAACACTGAGAATACATTGTGGGGTTTTTGGGATGTTTGTGTTCACACTCAGGATGGGTCGGATAGAAACTCACAATGTGCTCTCTGTATACATGTTGTATTGGATGTACAATGCAGCTTGGTGCTGGGAAGGCAGCATGGTTACAAGCGTGATGTAGAGAGAGCTAGTTGGTGAGGGTGCTCCGAGGAGAACAGCTTGTGGGTCGCCATGCTCGCCGGCGGGAGCGAGGACCGCCAGGCAGGCGGAGGAGGAGGACGTGTTGCTGGCTGGTTGGTGTAGGTAGAAAGAGACAGGTCACCACGAGGTCAGGTCTTAAATAGTGGGGGGTAGGCGTGGCTTAGTAGTTGACCCCCGCTCCGTGATGTATGGCGGCGCTGGTTGACCTAGACCACGAGGCACACACTGTGGAATTCGTGGGGTCGGCTACGCAGCGACAAACAGCGTTTGTAGGGGAAAAATCCACTACAACATTTTCCACCCACACCCCCCACACACACAACAAGTGCACATCTTAACCACATAAACAACATCACCACACAAATGCACACACTACACGACAGAACAACTCCTGATAACACAATAGATACCTCCACACTCACACGGAATCACATCCTCACTGCTCCTTTCACTCCAACCCTCACCATGACGCACCACGTCAAGACGAAGTCAGCAATCGCAAACAAAACACTCGGAAGTATACACAGACTCAGAACCGCATCAATCAAAACCAAAATACACCTATTCAAAGCCCTCATACGCCCACTACTGACATACGCACCTAACACACTCCAGCTAGCAACACCAACAAAAGCCAAGTAACTACAAGTCATACAAAACAAAGCACTAAGATTCATCCATAACACACACTGGTCATCCTTCACCCCAAATGGACACCTACATGAACACAGCTCCATCCCTCCACTCAACATCTACCGGAGACAACTAAGAGACAAGCAAATAGAAACACTCCTCACTTCTTACCCTCAATGGCAGGAATACTTCGACATCATACTCCCACGCAGACTCAGAAACAGGAATCCCTCCATACTAAACAGACCAAACACACCCCATCCACCTCCCCTATATTAGTATCAGCCAGATACAGCTACCCGATGCCCTTCCCTATACACAACACAACCACCCCTTAAGAGAAACCCAACAAACAACCACCCCCATATCAAAACCTAACACCCCTCCAAACCCACACCCAACCACTCCTCCCTAACCTAACCTAACTTAGCCTAACCTAAGTCACCCAACCTCTGTTAAAAAAAAAACCCATTCCTGACCCTGCCCCAGTCATACAGAACAATCCCCCCCCCCTCCGAATCAAGCTCCAACTCAAAGAAAAAAAACCTGCCCCTCCTATACATAACTCAACCAACTTAAGCATTTCCAACACCTCCCCCCTCCAAAAAAAAACCCTAGCATCCTAGCTTATTCACTAACAACCCCCCACCCCCCCAAAACTGACCTTCCACTAACAATTCCACCCAAAATAAAAATAACCAAACTCAACCATTCCCTAACCACACCCTACCATTCCTCCCAAAACAAAAACCTAACATACCTATCCCATACTAACATACAGATGACGTGGACGCCTCCCTTAGCCAATAAGGTCGGGGAGGGGTGCATAGTACCTGTACACAAGCCCTCTCCCTCAAAGAATGGGACTATTCTCTCTCGAGAAACGGGGCCGTCCTTACAGAAGATTGACGTTGCTCGCGCCTCAATGAATGAGGCCGTCCTCCCTCAAGGAATGGGGCTGTCCTTGTAGAGGAAGTGACACCAATGACGTCCCTTGAGGAACGCACAATACCTGCAAAAGCCCTCCACGCAAATTGCAGAAGACCTGTATAAGCAAAAAAAATAAATAAAAAATATTAATAATAACCCAACTCTACCAGCCACTAACAAAACCTACAATCCTCCCAAAGCAAATACCCGACTCATTAAATAACCCCAAAAAAAATAAAAAAAATATAAATAAGTAAAAAAACATAATAAATATATAAACTTAACTCAACTATCCATTAACCGCACAAACAAATCACCCTACAATCCGCCCACACCATAAATCAACTTAACTGACCTCCAAAGCCTCCTCAAAAAAAATATTTAAAACTATAAATAAATAAATAAATAAAATAAAAAAAAAAAATAAAAATAAATAAATAACTCAACTCCTCCAACCACATATCCGTCTCCCATGAAACTTATCCTACCTGACCTTACTAACAATCTCTACCCTCCCCCTTTATCCATAACACACAACACTCCTGAGCAATCCTATCTCAACACAAATCAACATACCGACCTCAACCCTCCTCCCCAACTAATCTCCAACAAAACCCCCCCAGACAAAGACTCGCAGAAATACTTTAATTCTCCAGAACCTAGGGAAAGTTCACGGCAGG
>NW_024735742.1:0-34409 GCF_018991925.1 Homarus americanus | reverse complement strand
GAGACTAAGACAGGAGAGAGACTAGGACAGGAGAGAGACTAAGACAGGAGAGAGACTAAGACATGGGAGAGACTAAGATAGGGGAGAGACTAAGACAGGAGAGAGACTAAGACAGGGGAGAGACTAAGACAGGGGAGAGACTAAGACAGGGGAGAGACTAAGACAGGAGAGAGACTAGGACAGGAGAGAGACTAAGACAGGAGAGAGACTAAGACAGGAGAGAGACTAAGACAGGAGAGAGACTAGGACAGGGGAGAGACATTTAGTTTATTATATACCTAAATGACTCACTTACTGCTCTAGTTTTATGTGAGAGAAATATTTTAAAAGAAGTAAGTAAGTAAGTAAGATTCTTCAGTATATTTCAGCCGTTGTCAGAGAGTTTCGGCGAATTTCAAAATATTCAGGACCGAAAAGAATCGAGATGTAGCTCAGGACAAAAGAGTTTCATAACGTATTTGAAGATATGCAAACATGTGAACGTATGTCAAAGCAGAGGAATCAGTGGACGTCTTTCAGGGAAGGGGTAACCACCACACTTCTTTCAGGATGCTAGATTTTCAGATCGTATTTCAGGACAAGAGAGTTCACGAGTAACTGGAGAGCCTTCACTGTACTTCAGGATATCACGAGTGCTTTTAAAACTGAAGATTGTCATAGAGTTGAGATATATTTCAAGATAGACTCACATTTCAGTGTACCTCAGGTTGTTTAAGATGAAGCATAAAAAAAATCATCTTAAACCACAAGAGTCTTTATAATTGGGGTAGAAGAGACATCTACTGGCAAAATAAGAGATCTTGAGTTGACACAAGAGTATCTGAATATATTTTAGGGAATGATCCGATACCTCCGAATGCACCTGACGGAGGGGGATCACATGTACACTAGTCTTATATTATTTGAGGGCAGGCTGGTTATGAGAGAGAGAGAGAGAGAGAGAGAGAGAGAGAGAGAGAGAGAGAGAGAGAGAGAGAGAGAGAGAGAGAGAGAGAGAGAGAGAGAGAGAGAGAGAGAGAGAGAGAGTATGGCTGTGATTGTTTTTGTATGCTCACACACACACACACACACACACACACACACACACGAGTATATCCGTGTATTCAGTATCTCGTGCCGATGTGTATTCGTCATGAATATTACATGTAGGTCCACACTCTCTGGCGAAACATTTGCTATGAAGGGAGAGTTACGGGTCAGTGTACACTGTACAGCTACCCCAGAGAGAGAGAGAGTGTGTGTGTGTGTGTGTGTGTGTGTGTGTGTGTGTTAAGTCACGGAATAGGCCTCAGAGTGTGTCAGTTAGTCACTAACTTCTTACTGACAGAAGGATCACTACGACCTGACATAGCTGCGTTAGTGAGGAAATGGCGACACCAGGTAGGAACAGTTCTCCCAGACAGTTAGTTAGGATAGAAGTTTATAACATTGACTGAATTAGTTAAAAATTCCCCTATATTGCATATTATATATTGATTGACCAGTCAGTCAGTCAGTCAGTCACTCACTCACTCACTCACTCAGTGTCCAACCCAACAACTTTCCTGATATCAACACTACACCTCTTTCATCATTGTCATTTGTAATCATTTAATATGATGTAATTACAGTCAATGTGATATCTGTATTACCACCTTAGAAAACTCCTTTAAACGTAATAATGACATTTAACGTAATAAAAGTTACTTTAAATGTAATCAACTGAATAACCGTGAATATATTACCACGATAACGGGATACTAAACTAAAAATAAAATAGTATTAAGAATATAATTAACACTCTTTTAAAAGTTAACATTAATACTAAACCTAAAATAATACAAACAACATCTTTCATTACAGTGACATCGTAAAAGACTTACATCAATGTGTAATAATGAACAATTTACTGCAGCTGTGTGACCTTGACACGTTACAGTCATTAAAGTATTATTGTGCTGGACTCACAATGTTACAGGCAGACAGGAATGTTGATCACATAGTATGAAAGAAAGAGACCAAGCAAACAAGCGAGCAATAAAAAGGATGATAAACTAGTGACTAAAACTTGCTAATAAATAACAGAATAAACAGTGCATAAGGCAAGGCAAAGACAAAAATAGAAAATGAAAGAATAAATTAGTAACGGAATCAACATAACCATAACATAACATAACCAGCAATTAGGATATCTTCTAAGACGCACACAGGTACAGGACTGATGTGAAGGCGGCAGGAGGAGGTTTTGTGCGTTATACCGATCGGGGGAGTTAAGAAGGGTGAAGACGAGCCAGGGAACAGTCCTATATCACTGTAAGCTAGGTACCCAGACACGAACATGACCTGACCTTAAACTTGTCCCTAACCTCACGTACTGTATGTAACTCTAACCTATCCCTAACTTAATCTAATCTATTTCTAATGTAACTTAACCGATACTTTATCAAACTTAATCTAACCCTATCAGAGTATAACGAATCCATAATTTACCTGTAACCTTACTGACCTATCTGTACCCTACCCTACCCTTAATCTAAACTAACTCAACACAGTCTCTAACCTAACCTAACCTAAGATACTACCTATACCTCCTATCTTTAACTTAATCTATCCCTACCCCTAACGTGAACTAAGTTATCCTGTCCTGAACATAACCTATTCTCTCAACCCTACCCTGCCCTACCCTTAGCTATCATAACCTAACCAAGGCCGCAGCAATACTATTAAAATTCATGGTTCTGGGTTCGGCTTGTCAGGATTCACCACCACCACAACACAGTAGCTCACTCACCACCTATAAATCATATCACCTGAACTTTCACTAATTTCTAAGACATTTTTATCCACATAAATCAGTTCACATGCAACTTTTATGGCCATTAAAGATACATATTCCCGTATTTATGAATTAACATTAATCACATTTAACACATAACCAGTTCACACACACAAGCTATGAACCCCTTTAGTCCCCGTATTAGGGATAACTACATAAAACAACACGCCGACGTGAACATGAACGCGTCTGTATACATTTTTGCATGTATACGAATATCTAGTAGTACATACATTCACGGGCAATCAATCTTACATACATACATACAATCATATATACTGTATATATATTCGCATACACAAATACGCACACAGAAACATTCATATATACTGTAGGGGTATCGATATATTAATGTTGTCTAGCACTCAGGATGGAAGGAAACTCTAATGTGGTTTTCTTATATAATATATATAAGTTATATGATAGACAGTCTGGTGCTGGAGGTGCTGTGTGGTGAGGGGCTGCTTGGTAGAGACGTGCGGTGAGTAGCTTGTCGAAGGAGGTAGATGTGCAGGAGCTTCGTTAGAGAAGATGTTGCCTGTTGCTGGCCTCCTGGTTGAATGAAATGTTAACAGCGTGGAGCTTGCTGGAGGAGATGTTGCTTGTTCAGGAAAATGGGCAGAATGAGTTGGTTGGTGAGGAAGCTCAGAGAAGGACATGCTCGCTGGCGGGAGGGAGGACCGCCAGGCAGGCGGAGGAGAGGCGAGGGTCGCGAGGGTCGCCAGGCAGCGGCAGAGGAGGAGGTGTTGCTTGTTCAAGAAGATTGGTCAGACTGAATCTCAAGGGAGAGACAGAGCTTATATACACCCAGCAGCAGCTATGAGTCATGGTGGGAAAACCCGAGAAGTAGCCGGTGACTAGTTCCGTTGCTAAGATACGGCGGGCATTGGAATGCGGATACGCTTGGTTGCTCGGGAAGACGGTAACAGGTGGTGGCGTGGCTACGCAGTTAGGCAGTTGTAGGGGAGAAGTCCACTACAATACACACTCGTATACACGTACAAATACACACACACTCACACATACGTACATGAACAGACAATATAAATAAGCAAATTATAGACAGTCTTTACAAATAATATACATATACCTGTAACGTCTTGTAAGAAACGCTGTGTATCTGATTTCACTGGAATATATTAAATTAAGAAATACCCCCCCCCCCAGTGACACGTGGAAATATAAATGACAACACATCTGCGAGAGAGAGAGAGAGAGAGAGAGAGAGAGAGAGAGAGAGAGAGAGAGAGAGAGAGAGAGCACCACCCGCACCGCCAGACTTCCAAAAGTAACATCTAATCTCACTTACAGAACCACGAGGGAAAAATTATATAAACGTTGACATCAGACAAACTCTCCTAAAAGTCACCATAAAAAGAGTTAACACTATCATTAAGTCTTATGAAGGGAACACAAAAGATACTGACTTAATGACGGTTCATATAGCATCAGGTAAACACACACAGATGGACGTCTTCACACGGTTGCGTCCTCCACCTCCTGGATGCGTATGCCTTTACGCACACACACACACACACACAGTCACGCTCAACAGGTAGTCACATCTATTGATCTGTTTTCTGACCTAGTTACTCACCTATGAATCATACGCCGGTCGACAGGTCAGTTTGGCCCCGCCGTGGAGGAGGAGGAGGAGGAGGAGGAGGAAGAGAAGGAAAAGGAAGGGGGTTGGGCGCAGAAGGGACGGCGTTACGGAGGGGGAGGAGTAATGAGGGGTGTGGAAGGGAATGGGGGGAGGGGGTGGAAGGGAAGGAGTGGGAGGTGTGGAGAGGGGAAAGCAGGAATGGAGGGAGGAGGAGGGAGGAGGAGGGAGGAGAAGGGAGAGGTTTGGAGGGGGGAAGAGAAAGGTGGAGAGTAGGAGAAGAAAAGAGTGGTGAAGGGGAGGAAAGGGGGGTGGGGAGGTGGGGAAGTGAGCTGGGGGACGGGAGGGGGAGGGGTAATAATGGGCGGGGGGTATGATGGCACCAAGCAGTGACAAAATACAGTGCCTCACGCTAGTTGGCAGTGGCCAGTGACGAGCATTACGCACACCTCAACACCGCCGCTACTGTTAGTCCTCGCTGTCAAGGTGCCAGCCAGGGCTAGATGAGATAAATAACAAACTTTCTTCCCGGATTACATTACATAACACTAATCTATTTTATGGGAATGTTAAAAGAGCTATTGTGGCCATTGTTGAAGAATATAATGGTATATTGCCTCATTTTTCCCAAGTCAACGAATTTTGATACTCTAGCCGACGTACACAGACAGGCTCGCCTCTCACAAAAAACCAGGAAGTACACAGCTCTAGAGAAAACGTACATGACGTATATTTGAAGGGGTACAACAGGAATAAGGACTGGGATGACCTTTAATTTGGGATGCACAGCTTGGGAGAAAAGAGGGAAAAAACGAGTATTTCTTTCAAATGTTATAAAATGAATAATAACGATGAATAAATCTAAATAGAATCATCAATATCAGAGATCGATTTATTTCTATAAATTTCATTATATGGAAGTTGACAACAGAATAAATACGAAACAAGAAAAATATAAACCTTAATTATTTCCCCACCATCATCTATCATTGTCTTATAATGTCATCGGTAAAATACCCAGACAGAGAACCTCCACCACTATTATGTAAATGAACCAAGATGTAACACAGCTCAGTGTCTTCTACTGAATTACTTTGATGAACATATTGTGAAGTTTGAGAAAGGGTGTAATACACTTCCTAGGGATAAATATTGTGACATTATCTGAAGGGTGTACAGTACGGGCCGGGTAACTAGCCAATGACTGTTCACTTAAGATCAGTCATAATAACCAATGGATAGGTTACACAAACGTACACACATTCATGAATATTATCACTCCCTCACATTACTTAACACAAAAGCTGGATTCTTTTAATGTTTATCAAAAGGAAAGCGAGCAAGCCGGCGATTATATTATAGATCACTGTACTTGAAGAAAAATCAAGAAATAAATCGACCTACAAGTTTACGCTGAGTTTTCATAATTATAAATGTACTTTACTAATAAACAAATGTCCCCTACTGAAATTGTATACCACAGTAAACCTGCAATAGTCGGACGTAGTTAAACAATGTATTAACTAAATACGATCGGTACACTTCACTCACTGGCCCAAACCTTCGTTCACTCCAGACCTTGAGTGTTGTCCACCTCATCCGAAGAATAATAAAAAAATATATAAACATTTAACTTACTTTTGACGACTCCACAACAGAGAGGTTCAGAGGGACTTACCTGGAAAGGGAAAAAGAATGGAGAATTAGGTACATGGAAATAAATTACACCTGAATAATTTGATGGTTAATACGCTTATAAATATACTCCTGGATATGATTATTACTTTGAGGGAATATTATTATTATCAGAGAGACGCCTGTAGAATATGAAATATCCAAGTGAAAAATACAAAATACTAATGCTAACAATTACAAAAAAGATAACAACAACAATAATAATAATAATAATAATAATAATAATAATAATAATAATGATGATGATAATGATAATAATAATAATAAACTTTGGAAAATAAAATAGAAAATTAATATACCTTAACTAACATAGTAAGAACGAACTACTGAGCATAGCCGAAAAATATTTAATAATCTGGCGTACTCACAGCCGTGGTTCTGAATGTTATTATATTACCCTTTGCGGGTTTATTTTACCACATAAGCCAAAGTCTCAATGATTACAATAATTTTCTGTTAGATAAAGTTGAAATTCTGAAGGCCAAGGCAAGAAACGGGTCAAATTTTCGTTCAAAAGATTTAGTGTCTATGATAGTTCTTGTAGTTATCAACATTCTTGTAGTTATCAACATTCTTGTAATTAACAACATTCTTGTAGTTATCAACATTCTTATAATTATCATTGTTCCTGTAGCTGTAATTTTTCTTGTAGTTATCAACAGGTAATTGCATATATTTTGTCAAGGCATTTTATCATCCAGAACGTCACCATATAATACGGAATAATTCAGGTTCATTTCTCTATGCCATGTGGTCCCCCCCCCTTCAAGTCCCACCAGTATCCCCCGAGTTTACGCAACGAGCCTTCCACATTTCATTTGTTATTTTCACATTTGTTTTTATAATTCCCTCATTAATATAACAAGTTGTTAGTCACGGAACGACTCATTTGAAGTGATTCGCTGCCAGCTGAGTCGTCATGGTGAAGAAGTGGATGCTGTACCTTCAGCTACTATACAGGAATACAGTAAGGTAATAATATATACCTGTGTTTTCCTTTGTCATAATACACTGCAAATAAAAGTTAATTAAATAATTTAATTGAGAAAAATACACAGATCAATAGGAGGAGGAGGAGGAGGAGAAGGAGAAAAAGAAGGAGAAGGAGGAGGAGGAGGAGGAGGAGGAGGAGGGGGAGACGGGAAATTCGAATAAAAAAAATGATTCTGTAATACGATTTACATGAAATGCTGTAAGACGAACTGAAGACGACTAGGCAAACCCTGGGCAGGACGCTGAGAGAGAGGAGGGACTATGGACGAAGAACGGAAGGAATAAAAAGGGAAATACAAACTGCAATTCTTATTACACAGACACAAACCCAGGTAATAAATGAAACTCTACAACATAAGAACATAAGAACATAAGAATGGAGGAAACTGCAGCGGGCCTATTGGCCCATACTGGGCAGTCCCGTTTACACCCAACCCCTATTGCTCATATAAGCATCCAACCTATGTTTGAAGCTATTCAGAGTATTCGAGTTAATGATAATATTTGGTAACTTGTTCCATTCATCCACTACTCTGTTTCCAAACCAGTGTTTACCTATTTCACGCCTAAATCTAAATTTGTCTAATTTAAAACCATTGTTACGAGTTCGCTCCTGGTTGGATAGTTTGAGTACCTTTGTAATGTCCCCTTTGTTTAGCCCTGCCTTCCACTTATACACCTCTATCAGGTCGCCCCATCAACACAGGTAAGACACGTGGCTTACGACGCAGGTAACAACGTGAGCCCCATCAGCACAGGTAAGACACGTGGCTTTCGACGCAAGTAGACACGTGAGCCCCATCAACACAGGTAAGACACGTGGCTTACGACGCAGGTAAACACGTGAGCCCCATCAGCACAGGTAAGACACGTGGCTTTCGACGCAAGTAGACACGAGCCCCATCAGCACAGGTAAGACAGGTGGCTTACGACGCAGGTAAACACGTGAGCCCCATCAACACAGGTAAGACAGGTGGCTTACGACGCAAGTAAACACGTGAGCCCCATCAGCACAGGTAAGACACGTGGCTTTGACGCAGGTAGACACGTGAGCCCCATCAACACAGGTAAGACAGGTGGCTGACGCAGGTAGACACGTGAGCCCCATCAGCACAGGTAAGACACGTGGCTTACGACGCAGGTAAACACGTGAGCCCCATCAGCACAGGTAAGACACGTGGCTTTCGACGCAAGTAGACACGTGAGCCCCATCAACACAGGTAAGACACGTGGCTTTCGACGCAGGTAGACACGTGAGCCCCATCAGCGCAGGTAAGACAGGTGGCTTTCGACGCAGGTAGACACGTGAGCCCCATCAGCACAGGTAAGACAGGTGGCTTTCGACGCAGGTAGACACGTGAGCCCCATCAGCACAGGTAAGACAGGTGGCTTTCGACGCAGGTAGACACGTGAGCCCCGTCAGCACAGGTAAGACAGGTGGCTTTCGACGCAGGTAGACACGTGAGCCCCATCAACACAGCAGGTAAGACACGTGGCTTTCGACGCAGGTAGACACGTGAGCCCCATCAACACAGGTAAGACAGGTGGCTTTCGGACGGTAGACACGTGAGCCCCATCAGCACAGCAGGTGTAAGACACGGCTGACGGCGGTAGACACGTGAGCCCCATCAAGCACAGGTAAGACAGGCGGCTGACGCAGGTAGACACGTGAGCCCCATCAACACAGGTAAGACACGTGGCTTACGACGCAGGTAAACACGTGAGCCCCATCAGCACAGGTAAGACACGTGGCTTTCGACGCAGGTAGACACGTGAGCCCCATCAGCGCAGGTAAGACAGGTGGCTTTCGACGCAGGTAGACACGTGAGCCCCATCAGCACAGGTAAGACACGTGACTTTCGACGCAGGTAGACACGTGAGCCCCATCAACACAGGTAAGATGGTGGCTTTCGACGCAGGTAGACACGTGAGCCCCATCAGCACAGGTAAGACAGGTGCTTTCGACGGTAGAGACAATGAGCCCCATCAAAGGCTGCGTGTAAGACACGTGACTTTCGACGCAGGACACGTGAGCCCCATCAGCACAGTAAAAAGACAGGTGGCTTTCGACGCAGGTAGACACGTGAGCCCCCGTCAGCACAGGTAAGACAGGTGGCTGACGCAGGTAGACACGTGAGCCCCGTCAGCACAGGTAAGACAGGTGGCTTTCGACGCAGGTAGACACACGTGAGCCCCATCAGCACAGGTAAGACACGTGACTTTCGACGCAGGTAGACACGTGAGCCCCATCAGCACACAGGTGTAAGACACGTGACTTTCGACGCAGGTAGACACGTGAGCCCCATCAGCACAGGTAAGACAGGTGGCTTTCGACGCAGGTAGACACGTGAGCCCCGTCAGCACAGGTAAGACAGGTGGCTTTCGACGCAGGTAGACACGTGAGCCCCATCAACACAGTTAAGTCATGCGACTCTCAACACAGGTAGACATGTAAAGTCCCATCACAGCAACCATCAGGTGGCCGCGGGAGGGGGGGGGATGTATCACCAGTAGGGACCGTAAGCAGACCACGTATAGGTATGCAGGACCCTGGGGGACAGACAGCACGCCAGCCTCACACCATGGTCAGGTAGGGCGGCGTCTCCTGGGGAAATTATGACAAAGGTGAACCTCAGGGAAGGACCTTGGCTCGCTCACATTCAGGGGCTCTCGTGTTCTCCTCAGGTCAATGTTGTGTTCATAGCTCTCTCTCTCTCTCTCTCTCTCTCTCTCTCTCTCTCTCCAAACAATAAACTATCGCTTCACTTCCACACTAAAACTTTATAAGCAAATCTTTATATAAATACAAACGTACAAACCTACACAAATCCACACACAAAAGATGACCCACACAAAAAGACCACCACAAAAAAGACCCACACAAAAAGACCTACACAAAAACACCTACACAAAAACACCTACACAAAAAGACCCACACAACAGAAGACCCATACAAGTGTAGAAGAATACGTGTATGTGAGGGTGAATGACTGAATGTTCACTGAAGTCTCAGCAACACTGAATGACTCATGACCTTCATCGTCAATACGGTATATAAATATCATCACCAAATTATAAAAGATTGTGACTAGTCGATGGTAGAGTGAGACTCGTGCTCCTCCTGCCTCGCTGGTCCGCTGGTCGCACCTGGCCCGGAGTGTGTTGGTGAGCGACGTTTGGCTGTGATAACAGGGCACCTTGTGTGTGTCCCTCCCTGGGATCACTTCTTTACGAAATATGGTATGATGACACTTGTGCTGTCATATCATAGAGGAGTGGTATGGGCCAGTGTGTGACTGTTACCATAAAGTTAAGTTCCTCTCTGAGGAAATGTCGTGTTTGGGGTTCACGATTCTCAACGTCCCCCTAGGTAACACTCAACATACACGCCCACCAGTAAGCAGTCCGACAAAACTCACAAACACATTGGTGGTTTTTTTTTATTATAATAATTATGATTTTCTTCAACTTGTGGTTGTGACCGACGGCCGCCACTGTACCAGCCTTGTTGACTAAACTACCAACAATGCCTGAGTCAACCTCCACGAGTCCACATATTATGATTCCCGAGGGTTTGTCTCAATACTTTGAACCATTTACCAAGGACATGTGTAGCGCCAGTGTCCATGTGTGAAGAAGCTTCCTGGTGGAAGATGATCAGGAATCACACACAATTAATTTCCTAGTATACCATGAACAAGAACTATATGTACAGTATGTCCACCTGTACATTTTGTTCACTTGTACACTATGTTCACCTATACACTATGCCCACTTGTACTTTATGACCACCTGTATACTTTGTTTACCTGTACACTATGACCATCTGTACACACAGCCCATCTGTAGACTATTTTCACCTGTACACTATGCCCACCGGTAGACTGTGTTCACCTGTACAATATGTTCACCTGTGCACTATGACCATCTATACACTCTGTCCACCTGTACAGTACACTGTGTCCACCAGTACACCTTTTCTATATTACACTATGTTCATTTGTACATTATATCCACTATGTCAATATGTACACTATATCTATATGTACACTAGGTTCATGTGTATAGGTAAAGAGTCTCCAAGCGACAGTGAATTTTTTTGGAGGAGACAGTCTAGTAATGTATTTAGAAACTCATATACCGTTAAAATCAGTGATCATAATTTATGTTTTTTTTGGTGTTTTACTCTTTAGTCTTTTCTATGTAATTCACTGGGAGAGTAATGACTGTTTACACGTTTTATTATGTTCACTTTATCACAGATTCGGGTATTTTAAGAGAATGGCGGAACACTTGTGTTGCAGGGAGACAAGTTAAGTTGTGGTTGGATCAACTCACTCACACCACGTCTGTTATGGTCATGATATTAACAAGATCCCTCCAGCTTTCATAATATAATGGTTGCCCCTCGTGTAACGAGGATGGCCGGCCCTAGGGCCACCTTGGCTTGAGTTTGTTTAGGTGTGGAAGTTATCGCCATCTCAAACAACCACATCCTGAGTTAACGAGTTGCATGACCCAATGTCAAAGAATAGTCCAAGAAGACCGGACAACCTGCCAACTGCACTGGCTAATCATTACCCCTAAACACGATCAACAAATCTATTAACGTCCAGGTTCCCAATTACTAATGGGTAGACAGAGTCGAACGGCGTAAAGAAACTTGCCCATCGTTACACCCTGCCAGGGAATTGAATACAGGACCACTCTCTTGTGAGCCGAGCATGCTGACCATTATACCACAGGCCCAGCGTTTAACGAAACACACACACACACACACACACACACACACACACACACCGGAAAATCAACGTAAAGGAGAAATACATAGCTCTTACTCTTTCTTGAAATGTCACTTAGGGATACAAGAAGAGAGGAAGCCATTTTCAATTACAACTCAGCCAAAAACAAGTATAATATTTTCTTAATGGTCGCATGGGTAATCCATGCCAATACCAGAAGTAATAGCCCAGATCCCAAAGGTTGACAGAAAGTAGTAGGAAAAGTTACCTTGGCTATTAGACAATAACAACAATAAAAGTCAAAAGTCAACCTAGATTATAATTTATACTACTGATTACTTTACATATAACTTAATTACATTACTGAGAAACATTACATTTCTTCCACACATTATATCACAAAGGGTTTACCCAATTAAAGGTCTTTACCACACTAAATTAACCTTGCCCCCTCTATGACGAAGGTAGGATACACTGACTACTGAAGATACTGACACATGGCATGAAGTGTACCATACTAATGTTGATAGTAATGGTGAGGAGAGGTGTAATGGTGAGGACAGGTGTAATGGTGAGGACAGGTGTAATGGTGAGGAGAGGTGTAATGGTGAGGACAGGTGTAATGGTGAGGAGAGGTGTAATGGTGAGGAGAGGTGTAATGGTGAGGAGAGGTGTAATGGTGAGGACAGGTATAATGGTGAGGAAAGGTGTAATGGTGAGGAGAGGTGTAATGGTGAGGAGAGGTGTAATGGTGAGGAGAGGTGTAATGGTGAGGAGAGGTGTAATGGTGAGGAGAGGTGTAATGGTGAGGAGAGGTGTAATGGTGAGGCCAGGTATAATGGTGAGAACAGGTATAATGGTGAGAACAGGTATAATGGTAAGGACAGGTGTAATGGTAAGGACAGGTATAATGGTGAGGACAGGTATAATGGTGAGAACAGGTATAATGGTAAGGACAGGTGTAATGGTGAGGACAGGTGTAATGGTGAGGAGAGGTGTAATGGTGAGGACAGGTGTACGGTGAGGAGAGGTGTAATGGTGAGGAGAGGTGTAATGGTGAGGAGAGGTGTAATGGTGAGGAGAGTGTGTAATGGTGAGGACAGGTGTAATGGTGAGGAGAGGTGTACGGTGAGGAGAGGTGTAATGGTGAGGAGAGGTGTAATGGTGAGGATAGGTGTAATGGTGAGGAGAGGTGTAATGGTGAGGAGAGGTGTAATGGTGAGGACAGGTGTAATGGTGAGGACAGGTGTAATGGTGAGAACAGGTATAATGGTAAGGACAGGTGTAATGGTGAGGGCAGGTATAATGGTGAGAACAGGTATAATGGTAAGGACAGGTGTAATGGTGAGGACAGGTGTAATGGTGAGAACAGGTATGATGGTAAGGACAGGTGTAATGATGAGGACAGGTGTAATGGTGAGAACAGGTATAATGGTGAGAACAGGTATAATGGTAAGGACAGGTGTAATGGTGAGGGCAGGTATAATGGTGAGAACAGGTATAATGGTGAGAACAGGTATAATGGTAAGGACAGGTGTAATGGTGAGGACAGGTATAATGGTGAGAACAAGTATAATGGTGAGAACAGGTATAATGGTAAGGACAGGTGTAATGGTGAGGGCAGGTATAATGGTGAGGACAGGTGTAATGGTGAGAACAGGTATAATGGTAAGGACAGGTGTAATGGTGAGGACAGGTGTAATGATGAGGACAGGTGTAATGGTGAGGACAGGTGTAATGGTGAGGACAGGTGTAATGGTGAGGATAGGTGTAATGGTGAGAGCAGGTGTAATGGTGAGGACAGGTGTAATGGTGAGAGCAGGTGTAATGGTGAGGACAGGTATAATGGTGAGGACAGGTACAATGGTGAGGACAGGTGTACTGGTGAGGACAGGTATAATGGTGAGGACAGGTATAATGGTGAGGACAGGTATAATGGTGAGGACAGGTATAATGGTAAGGACAGGTGTAATGCAGGGAGGACAGGTGTAATGGTGAGGACAGGTGTAATGGTGGAGGACAGGTGTAATGGTGAGGATAGGTAATGGTGAGAGCAGGTGTAATGGTGAGGACAGGTGTAATGGTGAGAGCAGGTGTAATGAAGAGGACAGGTATAATGGTGAGGGCAGGTATAATGGTGAGGGCAGGCATAATGGTGAGGACAGGTATAATGGTGAGGACAGGTATAATGGTGAGGACAGGTATAATGGTGAGGACAGGTACAATGGTGGGGAGGACAGGTGTAATGGTGAGGACAGGTGTAATGGTGAGGACAGGTGTAATGGTGAGGGCAGGTGTACTGGTGAGGACAGGTATAATGGTGGAGGCAGGTGTACGGTGGGAGAGCAGGCAATGGGTATACAGGTAATGGTGGAGGGACAGGTATAATGGTGAGGACAGGTGTAATGGTGAGGACAGGTGTAATGGTGAGGGCAGGTATAATGGTGAGGGCAGGTATAATGGTGAGAGCAGGTATAATGGTGAGGGCAGGTGTAATGGTAAGGACAGGAAAATGGTGAGGGCAGGTGTAATGGTGAGGGCAGGTGTAATGATGAGGACAGGTATAATGGTGAAGGCAGGTATAATGGTAAGGGCAGGTGTAATGGTGAGGACAGGTATAATGGTGAGGACAGGTGTAATGGTGAGGACAGGCGTAATGGTGAGGGCAGGTGTAATGATGAGGACAGGCGTAATGGTAAGGACATGTGTAATGGTAAGGACAGGTGTAATGGTGAGGACAGGTGTAATGGTAAGGACAGGTGTAATGGTAAAGACAGATGTAATGGTAAGGACAGGTGTAATGATGGAGACAGGCGTAATGGTGGAGGACAGGCGTAATGGTAAGGACATGTGTAATGGTAAGGGCAGGTGTAATGGTAAGGACATGTATAATGGTGAGGACAGGTGTAATGGTGAGGAGCAGTGTGTGTAATGATGAGGACAGGCGTAATGGTGAGGACAGGCGTAATGGTGGAGGACAGGCGTAATGGTAAGGACAGGTGTAACAGGAGGGCAGGTGTAATGGCAGAGGACAGGCGTAATGGTGAGGACAGTAATGATGAGGACAGGTGTAATGGTGATGACAGGTGTAATGGTGAGGACAGGCGTAATGGTGAGGTACAGGTGTAATGATGAGGACAGGTGTAATGGTGAGGACAGGTGTAATGGTGAGGCAGGTGTAATGGTGAGGACAGGCGTAATGGTGAGGACAGGTGTAATGATGAGGACAGGCGTAATGGTGAGGACAGGCGTAATGGTAAGGACATGTGTAATGGTAAGGACAGGTGTAATGGTGAGGACAGGTGTAATGATAAGGGCAGGTGTAATGAAAGGACAGGTGTAATGGTAAGGACAGGTGTAATGGTAAAGACAGATGTAATGGTAAGGACAGGTGTAATGGTACGAACAGGTGTAATGCTAAGGACATATGTAATGGTAAGGACAGGTGTAATGGAAGAACAGGTGTAAGGGTAAGGACAGGTGTAATGGTAAAGACAGAACTCATAAGAAATAACCTAAAATGAAAAATAATTAGTCATATCAATTATCTTCATGAATCTTGTGTAGGAAACATACCCTAAAAAATAACTAAGCCCACATAACAAAAGGTCTATGGTGCTTTTATTTGTGTGTCTTTACTATAGTTCATAACCTTAACTGCTGTGCAAACAAATCTACAGGAGGCCACCCTCCTCCTAGCCAAGCGTTCTGTCTAATCCAAATACAGAATAGCATCACGTTTACTAATCTAATGGTATAATCTTCAGTGTCTGTCATCACGTCTTAAATGCTATTTATTCATCTAAACAAACATCTTCATAATAAAATAGGAGGAAGATCGTGTTTTTCTCCAGTGATGAAAGACCAGGCGCCGGGGAAACATTTGCATATATAAATATATCTCCGTTGTTTTTCGGTCTAACTTGAATATTTACGGAGACTAGAGAGTTGGAATTGTCCGTCCGTCCGTATTTCTGTTACTTTAATGTTACAGTATTTGGTTTCGTTATTCCTCCAAAACATTATTTACCTTGACACGATTGGTGGTAATTTGTGACGACATTGTGTAAGACGGAGCAAGAAGTTGTAAATAATGTTTCCTGTTGTGAATTTGTTTTCTTCATTTCAATCAATGATGGACGAGTGCCTGAAACAGAGACCCGAACGCCGGAAACAAACCCACAAATGACGGAAACAGAGCCACGTGTGTCGGAAACAGATGATGAAGGCCGGAAATAGAGCCACGTGGGCAAGGAATAGAGCCACGAGGGCGGGGAACAGAACCAGATCCAATTATCTTGAATTACCTGACTGGCAGCAACAAGTGGGCCAGCCAACTATTGACCACCGTCTACACACATCGCCTCGACCAGCGTTAACTAACTGGCTACTTTGTGTCTTGGTCAGCTACCCGCGTGTTCTACACCTCAAGTTGGAAGGATAAACTGATGGTGCGAATTTTTGAGAATTTGAGACTTGGTTTCTTGAGAGATCTATACATTATCCTCCCCCTAGGAAGTGTTAAAAGAACTCCTGTGTATAGCTGAAAAAAATAAAACAATTAGATATTCATAGTGCAACTTTGACACTTTTGACAGCAATCTTCGTGGTATATCTTATTCCAGAGAGTTTAATGGGTTTCCTGATCTTCATTTTCAGGAGAAACAACACCGTACAAACTTGTGTGAATCGACGTTTAAACATGTGAGCGTTCATTCATTCGTCATGTTACCGGTTTTATTTACTTCTTCCTCCTGGTGTCAGTACTTCCCTCTCATTGGCCTTTGTTATTTTTCTTTGTTCTGCTTCTTTTTGATAATCGCAGAGATAAATAATTATACACGTGAAGGAGTGCATGACAAAAGTCTGTTTTTCTCAAACTATTTCGTCTTCGTAATGTTATATTTCATAATCTATAACTGGTGCTATATTGCCAATGTGGTTACTGCTATAATAAGATTCTTTATGTCTATCATGGTTATACTTATCACCATTAGCCATGATATACATATGAGAAGTTTATGATTTACATAAAATAATGTGAAATAAGACATCAAAATTGAATTTCCAAACTCAAAAACAACTTAACAGCTTAATGCATTCCATCTGTGATTGTTTATCCATATATTTTCAACTATTACACTAAAATAAATCACACAGGTTTTCTTGACCTGTGGTTGTTAGATTAAAATCCCTGAGAGAAAAAGATAAGACAAACGTTTTTACCTCTAATGATTATACCAAGTTTTCTAACAAAATCATAGCAAGACAAATCTGAGTACTGTTTGTTAGAATAATTCATGACAGCTTCTAAACGACTACTAAAGAAACACGAAAAATCAAAACATTACACTAGAGATTAAGACGTTTAGCCTCTGTTATGTCTATTAAGGGATCACCTGAAGATAAGACACCCCAACATATTTCAAATGATGATTAAACACCTTAAAGCTACTTGGGTGAAGGGGTTGATTAAATTAAGCTAGGTTAGTTTTATTAACGTTAGGATCTTTAATCATTAGGTTAAAATAATCAAGGATGCCTAATCTTCATGTGATCCCTACCAAGACTATTAAGATAATTTAAGTCCTCTGTTACACCAATTAAGAGAACTGAGTGTTTTTATTTACCTATGTTCTGGGACGCCGGCGACAATGAGGTTTTGCATGGTGCGGCTACAGGCTCATGGAGGGCCGGCTGGGGCAGCAGGGTAGAGTGCTGGTGCCGGAGTGGTGACCCTCAGCTGACATACACAACACCAATGGTCACCAGCTCACCAGTACTTGCACCAACCAGCACTCTTAAAGGGGTTTACTCACTGGCGTTTCGAGGCACCAAGACGTTCTTCTGAGTCAGTCATAGTTTGTTGTTGTTGTTCACCGTCACGTCTGATACTCACACTCAGTTCATCTTTGTTTATTTTTAGTTAAATTTACAGAGACACCCGAGTAAAAATATTTTCTTTGTGGCTTGTAAAATAAGCACGAACCTGCCACCACCTAGTGCAAGGGAAAGATTATTTATTTGAAAAGGCAATATAAAATAAAGAGAGAGAATTAGAGAGTCACAGAATCGTGTGTGTGTGTTATGAAAACAAATTATGGGAAGAGATAATTCTAAGAAGTTAACATATACTGTAGATAAGCGCTTAGGTACCATGTGATCCTGCAACAACAACCAAGCTCCGGCAACACAGGATGTTCAACAGTAAGTCACCTCAAGGACTGCGCTGCCCAACACACCTAACTCACCATACAATCTTTTGTACAACTTCCGTGTGAAAGACACTCGCCGGGATCTGAATATTTATATACTAGCAATATTTTTCCCATTTTCTTTAGCGATAAGTAATAGCAAGAGCAGAGACAGGACGCTGTAGTTATTATAACAACAAACATGAGATTAAAGTAGACCTCTGAAGAAAGTATAAGTTCTATAAGTTCACATTAAAAAAATATTAAAAATAAATGAATATAAGTTAGTGAGACACATTTAGAAGTGAAAGGCTAGGCAACAGAGTCGACAAATCTCGAAGATATTTTAGTGTGACGAACAATGAAAAAGTTTCTTCAAAAGATTATTCAAAGGCTGCTGACAACGTACAGTATAATAAGGAGGTCGGGGTGGGCTAGGTTGTACTGGAGGCAGGGTGTACTGTAGGAAGGCTGAGGTAGGCAGGTCATACAACATCTGGGGTCTGGAACACGTGGTAACCTGGATGAGACTTGAAGGCTTCCAGAATTTTGATTAAATCTGGATTCATGTATGGGGCGCCGTGTATGGGCCGCCCACCTCCACCAACATAAAGGAATATTATTGACAGCAAGGTGAAAGGTCGAGGGGCGTACCAGACGACGTCCATTGTGTAGAGAGAGATGAATAGAGAATAGTCTTTTGAAATAATATCTTACAGTTGTTCGACTTGTATAATGTATTGATGAATGTTGGCAAATATGTCATGAACTAAATGAATGAAACGAAACTCCATAAAATGAAAACTGGAATGTGTCGCAATACGTGAGGATAAAAAGATTTAGATAAAATTATGTTCAAACATATAGCTACATGCACATATATTGCTAGTTGTCTCTTATATTACTGATATATTACTGATATATTATTATTATTTCTGATCATAAAAATTCTAACTTTCTGTATTTTATTTTTATTTTTGGGGTTTTTTATTCGATTTTATTGTTTTAAATTTCTTCTTTCCCGCCACAAGGTTGACGGTGATCACCATTAACAAAGGTCAACAGGTCAATTAAGAGACAGGTGAATGAACTTCGACCACCAAAGGGTGATTATGGCGCTGACATCACGCGGGTAGTGTTAGCCAACCATCTCTCACTCACACCACACACACACACCCGCTCCTAACTTCCCCTCTCAGAACTCACGGGTGAATAAAATAAAAAAACTCTCATCTTTACCTCTAAACACATGCTGATAGCTTAACTCAGGTGTTTCCCTTCACAAACACAAATGACATGAAAACACACATTGTGCCCAAACGACAATGGTCACCTGCAGGTCGGCGGAACAAAGTAATGGCGTAAATGAGTGTTAATGAGGCGCAGATGCCAGGTGAGGTAAGACACGCTACAATGGTGTGTGTGTGTGTGTGTGTGTGTATACGTAAGAGTGAAAGAGAGAGCAGTGCTTGCCATCACCCAGAAGAGGAGCATCATGACGGTCTCGGAGTCACAATAACAATAACTTCAGCAATACCCTCCACACTCAGCTCTTGTTAGATCCCCAGACAACACTGACAAGCTGAGACGAGACGAAAGGAAGGAAGAGAGAAAATGGAGATGGAAAGGGAAGGGACTGAACTGAACCCACAAGATATATTTCTAACCCACGCTATATTTCAAGCCCACACTAGATTTCTAACTCACGATATATTTCTAACTCACGCTATATTTCTAACCAATGATATTTTTCTAACCCATGATATGTTTCTAACCCATGATATTTTTCTAACCCATGCTATGTTTCTAACCCATGATGTTTTTCTAACCCATGATATATATCTAACCCATCATACTTTTAATAGATATTTTTTCTTTGCATGAAACAGTAGCCATCAATTAAACACTTATAAAGGTAATTGTTACTGTGGGGATAGAAATAATAGCACGAGTATTTCCACCCAGTTAAGAGTGAGATCTGTTACGATAATGGCAGAGGGATGTTTGGCTTAGTACAGTGCACACCTCTCCTCTCCTCTCCTCTCCTCTCCTCTCCTCTTCTCTCCTCTCCTCCTTTTTTTCTCCTTCTTTGATTCTTAACTTCCTTTCTCTATGCACAATTTACCTCGTCTGTCTGTCTCTAGACTTCCCACTATTTACAACTTATTTTTCTCTACCTCCTTCCTCCCTACAATTAACCTCTTTCTCTGTTTCTTCCTCCCTACAATTAACCTCTTTCTCTGTCTCTTCCTCCCTACAATTAACCACTTTCTCTGTCTCTTCCTCCTTACGATTAACCTTTTTCTCTGTCTCTTCCTCCCTACGATTAACCTCTTTCTCTGTCTCTTCCTCCCTACGATTAACCTCTTTCTCTGTCTCTCCCTCCCTACAATCAACCTCTTTCTCTGTCTCTCCCTCCCTACAATTAACCTCTCTCTCTCTCTCTCTCTCTCTTACCATATACCATTCTTAACTACCCACTTCGCCGTCTCTAAGTACCAGGGGAAGTACAAAACAACAGCGGCTACACGCAAGACTGACTCTGTGCACAATTATATAAAAAAAACTTCCTTGAGCATTACAGATCAGGGAACTGTTTTCCTCCTATATTATAGTTCCAGGTTATATGACAGTGATATGTACACAGCGAGATTTCCTGTGGTGAGAGCTATGAGGAAGAGGAGGATGAGGAGAAGGGGTTGGGAGGAAGAATAAGAATAAAAGGAAGAGGAGGAGGAAAAAGGGGAGTAAGAAGATGTTGATGAGGAGGAAGAGGAGGAGGAAGATGGTGTAGAGGAAAAGGAGGAAAAATAAGAAGAGGAGGAAAAAAAGGGGGAAGAAGAAAAGGAAGAAGAGGAGGAGGAGGAGGAGGGGGGGGAAAAGGAGGAGTGGAAAGAAGAAGAGAAGAAGGAAGAATAGGATTAGGAAGTACAAGAACAGAAAGAAAAAGAATAGGAGTAGTAATAAAAGAAAAAGAGGAATAATAAGAATAAGAGGAATAGGAAGGAAGAGGATGTTGGTGTGTCAATGTTACGCAGGCGACTAACAGCTGCATCACGAGTATGTATTTTTCTCTCAAGGTTTTCAAGGGGGGAGAGACTACGACGTGTAGGTCATCAGTGCACTGGAGTAATGCAAGTAAGAGGAACTAGACAACGGTGATGGTAGTGCTGGGATTAGAGAAAGGGATCACGGTGATTTGCGTATCTGGTCGCGGGTGTCCCTTGTCCTAGCGGGCGTAACTCGCCAAAAAAAAAAAATAGAACTGACAGGATTTATGGGAGGAATGGGCCAAAAATTGCATAGTTTGTCAGGGATGATTCGTAATTGAGTTTTAGAGGTATTGGAGGTTAGATTACCCGCGTGTGTCGTGACAATATGATCGAGGTAGAAAGTGGAGGTGCTGTTAAGATCACCTGGGAGGTAAGTGCAAAGGGAGACTCCTCGTGATATGTGGGGACGAAGTATATAGTGTTGTCTGAGACGTCTGGTTATGAGATGGTTCTATTTGTGGTTACAGAGAGCCCTGAGGCACCCCGGCATCCGTGGAAAAGTAACTGAAATCAATGAAAATTATTATGAGACTTTTAGCAACACAACACTCTCCTTCTGTCCTACAGTGTCGCATTTCGCTTCCGGGCCACCGTCAGTAGAACCAGTTGTAGATGCGTACTTAGTTTTATAGATGTGGAAGTGAAGACGGTCAGGTGAAGTGCTGGCCACGCTGCCTCCTTGTGTTACGTATACTTAGTATATTCACTATGCTGTACCCATACTGCTCCTAACTGAGACTCAGGGAGGAGGGCTGGAGGAGGTACAGATTAATATGCATAAACTAAATTAAAAAAGAAGTTCCCAAAGAGGTGAAAAAAAAGAGGACTCATCAGAGGATCGTCACCAACCCTCAGACATGACGATAACACTACGATTGATTAATTGATTTTATGTAATTGTATGGACATGTTCTTCTAAGATAATCATAGTCATTTGACCACACACACACACACACACACACACACACACACGTGCATATATACATACACGCATACGTGCATACATACACACACACACAGGTGCATACATACACACAGGTGCATACATACACACACGTGCATACATGCACACACACGTGTATACCTACATGCACACACACGTGTATACCTACACACACACACACGTACACATACAGACACACACACACACACACACACACACCAGTTCCTAACTCTCTCTCAGATCTTACTCTTCACTGATTTTAAGACTTGAAGCAACAGTTTAAGAATGTGTTGCTGGCAATAAAAAAGAATATACCTTGAATTTTTGCCAAGTTTTCACGTGTATGAAACCCTCACGTGTCTTCATGATTATTCTTTAAAAGTTCCCTCTGTTCTTTACCTCAAGTTTGTCAGTAACGTCTTTTAGTGAAGGTCGCATCTCAAACATCACATCGCCACTCTTAATTAGAGCGCCTCGCTGGCCCAATAGATACACACTATCCCAGCACACACACAACTGACCTCCGCAAACCTCAACTAGATGAAACTTGTTCCACAAATGAGAAAATTCTCAGTCTGGTGACACAGAAGAGTTGTGAGACAAAGTTAGCATATTATCAAAACAAATCTGGCACATCCTTCCGTGTCGAGTCTTTACTGAGATATAATGTGTATATATACATATAATTTGGGGGTTATGTTTCAGACATTAACTCTCAAGGATTTAGCTTGTGGAATAGTGTCTGGCCTCAGTGTATATTAAAATATATTCAGTCTGCCATTAACGCCATTAATCGATCACATGTTTATACAGAAGTAACTAAATCTGTACATGAAACACTTGTAATGATCATACTTGTGAAAGGAAATGATTGATAATGGTCAGTGTAACTATTGTGTTCTGAATCGAACGTTAGCCCGATTGAGTGTAATTAATATATATATATATATATATATATATATATATATATATATATATATATATATATATATATATATATATATCTATATATATACAATCAACACCTCAACCCGCCAGGATTCGAACCCACGGCCCACGAGCACATGACTGTGACCGGGGAACGCTAACCCCCTGGAATCCTGGCCGGGTTGAGGTGTTGATTGTATGTAAGAAACCCACGCATGTTTATTAGGCTAATGAAAATAATATATATATATATATATATATATATATATATATATATATATATATATATATATATATATATATATATATATTGATAAAAACACACGGGAAAAGGGAAACAACGGAGCACCTTAGCTTTCGTCTTTATTCAAGACATCTTCAGAGTAGTTGCCTCTGAAGATGTCTTGAATAAAGACGAAAGCTAACTAAGGTGCTCCCCGTTGTTTCCCTTTTCCCGTGTGATTTTATCAAGATTTATCTTATCCACGTTTTCATTGTGGATCTACATGAAATAAATAAATAAATAAATATATATATATATATATATATATATATATATATATATATATATATATATATATATATATATATATATATATATATATATATATATATATATATATATATATAACCACTTCTTTAAGTTCAAGAATGAAGTAACACTCTACATCGACACGTTATAGCACCAACTTAACTCTTTTAAACGACAAAATTATTCACACGCGAAGAAGTTTCGATTCACCACAGAGTCTCGCACACTTGACACTGTTATGAAGACAGCAGACGAGGGTGTTGTCCGCCACCATTTATAGCCACAACAACACTCGCCACTCCTCCTGCTGCAGATATCCACAAGTTAGTCTTTCAATTAAAAGAGATACTTCAAAAACGCGAGGGAGACGGAAACGCGGTTCACAAAACACTGTCTCTCTGTTACTGAATGCATGAAGAGAGGGGGAATGAGGAGAGAGAGAGAGAGAGAGAGACTGTGGAAGAAAGGAGTATACGTGTGTGTGTTCCAAGCCTCACTGTAACATGGCCCTGTGAACCAGTGGCCAGCTGGAGACCCTCTACACTGCCTCTCCCACACACTCTTCCAGCCCCGACCCCCTCTCCCATCCCCCCATGCCCGTGTCTTGCGGTCTCCTCCCAACTCTCACCACGCGCTCACTCTCTCCACAACCAATGGTGCTCTCCTCTCCCTCTCTCTCTCCTCCGGCGGGCCAGGCGTCACACTGACTGGTGTACGAGTTTAAGAGCAGAGCTGAGGGGATGGGGCGGGGGAGCTCTGCATGCATTCTCCAGCCGCTTGGTTGAATGGCTGCAAGCTAGGATCTCAATAGGTTCACACCGCTCGTACAAACACGTGTGTCTCTTTTATCGTGTGCTTGACGGAAATTTAAATAAAAATAGTTCAGTGATTTTGTAGGGATTAGAGGAATGAGTTGAGTACCTGTAAAGTTCCCTAAAAACAAGTTTCTTTCGTGTTTAGGTTATTCAATGTTGTGGTTAGAGGAGGGAATACTAATCTTGGGTGGTTGTATAATTCTGACACCTTTGTTGGTTCAGCCCAGAGGAGTACTGTAGTAGGTCTGAGGGGTCTTGAACACTGGTCTGGGTTGTTTTGTAGGAATTCTATAGAAATTTTGTAGGAGTTTTGTAGGAGTTTTGTAGGAGTTCTGAATGAATTTTGTAGGAGTTATGCAACAAATCTGTAGAAGTTTCGTTGGAATTTTGTAGGAAGTTTTGTCTGAAAGTCGAATAATTGTAGAGTTGTGTATGCCCGTGTGTCTCACGAATGGTTGCTGGGTGGTGTTCGCCTCTAAGGTTCTCTCCAACAGCTGGGTAGAACAATTTAAGGTTCGGTAGAGTTGATGGCGCCTGCTTGTGTTGGCTCACAGTGTGGTGGTGTCATGGCGCTTCGTAATGGTTGTATGCACCTGTTATGCTTCCAAATTTTGCTGTCGATTGATTAAAATGGTCATATTATAATATTGTGTATGATCCTGTCTGTTGGCGTATATTCGTGTGTGTGTGTGTGTGTGTGTGTGTGTGTGTGTGTGTGGTAGTAGCAGTACTTAGTTGTAGTGTGTGTGTGTATATACCTGTTATGTAATGGTCAGCATGCTCGCCTAGCAAGTGAGCAGACCCGGGTTAGATCCCGGGCAGGGTGAAACTACGGTCAAGTTTCTTACACCATTTGCCTCTATCTACCCAGTGCAGTTGGTGAGGTGTCCGGTCTTCTCTGACTGTTCCTTGACATTGGGTCATGCAGCTCGTTAACTTAGAGTGTGGTTGTTGTGTTGGCGACAGCTTCTAACCTTAAAACAAATTCACGCCTAGGTGGTCCTTGGGCCGGCCATCCTCGTTACACGAGGGGCAACCATTATTAATATTATTATTATTATTATTATTATTATTATTATTATTATTATATTTATTATTATTATTATTATTATACACAAGAATACACACACACATAACTAACAAATTAACAAGACGTCGCCAGGATCTACAAGTAACTCACACCACGGGTCATTACAGACCAAGTACTGTATACTGAAAAAATATAAAACCCTCATCATTAATGACAAGACAACTTTAACAACGACATTATCATAATACTGTCCACCTGAGAATAATTATTAGTATCTGTTTACTTTTATAAGCAATTATACGCATGTTATGTTACGTCTAAACAACATATATATAAACAACACTTTTTCCACTGTATATTAAAATAATTCCCTTAAAACTGATCTTTTATTCAATTCGTGGCTTCCCACTCACTGCTTCCCCTAACTCGGCTCATTCCTCACCTGTATTGTACACATTATTCACCCCCAGTGGCCTTATGTTCCTCTACCTACTGTACCTTGGAGACCTCTAATTATCAACCCTCATAAGGGTGGTCCAATAAACCCGTCACTCTATCTCCCTTATGCTTACACGGGTCCCGGTCCAAAAAACCCTAATTTAACCTGAGCATTAATGCCTAACCTAACCTAACCTAACCTAACCTGAATATTGCGGCATGAAGACAATCACCATGAGCCCTAATACTAAAACTTTAGGTTGGGTAAGTTGGGGTCCATTAGAACTGGGGTCCATTAGAACTGGGGTCCATTAGGACTGGGGCCTTTTAGGAATGTAACCTATTAGCACTGGGGTCTATTAAGACTGAGGCCTATTAAGACTGAGGCCTATTAGGACTGGGGTCTATTATGAATGTAGTCTATTAGGAATGGGGTCTATTAGGAATGTGGTCTATTAGGAATGGGGTCTATTAGGAATGGGGTCTATTAGGAATGGGGTCTATTAGGAATGGGGGTCTATTAGGAATGGGGTCTATTAGGAATGGGGTCTATTAAGAATGGGGTCTATTAGGAATGGGGGTCTATTAGAATGGGGTCAATTAGGAATGGGGGTCAATTAGGAATGGGGTCTATTAGGAATGTGGTCTATTAGGAATGGGGTCTATTAGGAATGGGGTCTATTAGGAATGGGGTCTATTAGGAATGGGGTCTATTAGGAATGGGGTCTATTAGGAATGTGGTCTATTAGGAATGGGGTCTATTAGGAATGGGGTCTATTAGGAATGGGGTCAATTAGGAATGGGGTCTATTAGGAATGGGGTCTATTAGGAATGGGGTCTATTAGGAATGGGGTCAATTAGGAATGGGGTCTATTAGGAATGGGGGGGTCTATTACATCGGGGCCCATTAGGAATGGGGGGTCTATTATGACTGGGGTCTATTATGACTGGGGTCTATTAGGAATGGGGTCTATTTGGAATGGGGGGTCTATTATGACTGGGGTCTATTAGGAATGGGGGGTCTATTATGACTGGGGTCTATTATGAATGGGGGGTCTATTAGGAATGGGGTCTATTAGGAATGGGGGGTCTATTATGACTGGGGTCTATTAGGAATGGGGTCTATTATGAATGTAGTCTATTAGGAATGGGGTCTATTAGGAATGGGGTCTATTAGGAGTGCAACCAAATGTATTATACTTCAAATGACTCCATATCCTACCCCTGTCCCTGACCACACTGTCTTCAAACACAGTACGTACTCCAGTAAGGCAACTCTGTTTTTGCATAAATTAACTTTCAACATTTTCCCTTTGTAAACTTCTCTAAGGCATCCTAACAATGTCGTATTCATTCTCTCTCTCCTTACACAATAGACTCGTGTGTGTGTGTGTATGTGTGTGTGTGTGTGTATGTGTGTGTGTGTATGTGTGTGTGTGTGTGTGTGTGTGGCAATTGTGTTGTGGTTGGGTTTCATTATGTGGGTGTGTTTATGAGTTACAACAAAGCCGACTATACTGTATATTCCGGGGCTAGAATTTAACTAAACCCAAAGAAACTTAATCTAACCTAACTTAGTCATGAGATATTCTAGTCTAAAAATAAAAATCTATTTTAACTTGTTCTAATCTAAGCTAACTTATTGTTACCTCGCCTAGAGTAGCTTAATACAACTTAGCCTAACATAAAATGCTGTCTAGTCACCAAGAAAAGTCCGGTCGCTTCTCCTCCTGAACCACGAAACGTCATGAATCCGAAACATTTATGAGCAATATATTTTATCAGTGTCTACTACTTCGGGTTCACGAGTCTGAATCCCGGGGTTCGTGGTTCAGGAGGAGAGGCGTCAAGACTTTTGTTGGTGACTGGACACTAACCTAACCTAACCTAACCTAACCTAACCTACGCGCGATTTCAATATGGAAAGTCTTGGCTACTTTTGGGGTCCAGGGTCACGGTCTAGTTATCCTTTCAGCTGTCTCCATCTATCACTCTGTCGTTACGTTTTTACAATGATTCGTGTGATGCTAAATTAGTAAGTATGATATGTAATTACGTAACTGATTCATGAATTTATTGGTTAAATGAATTATGAATAAACAACACTAACACTAACACTAACACTAACACTAATAATAATAATAATAATAATAATAATAATAATAATAATAATAATAATAATAATAATAATAATAATAATAATAATAATAATAATAATAATAATAATAATAATAATAATAATAATAATAATAATAATAATAATAATAATAATAATAATAATAATAATAATAATAATAATAATAATAATAATGTAAAACGAGATACAACGATTCAATTCGCATGTAGATTATTAATATTTTCTCACACAAATCCAATTTCACAAAGAAGAATAAAAGAATAGTCAATGAAAATATTTACCGCCAATATAACTTCAAGCAACAACTTAAGTTTCTTCATATGTGTAATTTTATATATCTGTTTCCCGTCTTCGAGATACCCGTCAAAATAACTTGTGTGCCGTTCACTCTGTCACCCCTTACTGCTCTGTCTAATCACCAATCTTTAAAACAAACCTAATTCACAACTCTTAACAACTGGTCGAATTATCGTTCAGAATCTGTAATTTTGTCACTAATTACATATGAATGCAATTAGGTTTGGAATTACACTGAGTCGATCATAAGGAGATTTTGTTCACTCAGTACAAGTTAAAAATACAAAATTAAGTCAGTCAATCTTTCTAAGTATTCTTCTCTAACTTAATTGTGTAACCTAATTGGTGTTCAGATGACGTATTTAGTTATGGTTGAGGTATAATTATGATTTTTTTTTTTTTTTTGACATTTTAGGTGAAATGATTTAGTTAAGGTAAGTGTTATACCTTTACCTACCACAGGTACTCTTCATACGAACCTCTGAGTATCTGAACCCAACCAGTTCATTATTTGCCTTTCAAGATTCACTCCAACACTGACGCCAATACTCACTCCAACACTCCAACTCGTTCCTACACTCACCCCAACAATCACTCCAACACTGACGCCAACACTCACTCCAACACTCCAACTCGTTCCTACACTCACCCCAACAATCACTCCAACACTGACGCCAACACTCACTCCAACACTCCAACTCGCTCCTACACTCACCCCAACAATCACTCCAACATTTACTCCATAATTCACCCCCAACAGTCACTCCAACTCGTTACAACACTCCAACACTCACTCCTACACTCACTACAACACTAATTACAACACTCACTCCAAAACTCACTCCAACACTCACTTCTACACTCACTCCAACTCACTCCAACGCTCAGTCCAACACTCTTTCACTCACTCCAACACTCACTCCTACACTCACTACAACACTAATTACAACACTCACTCCAAAACTCACTCCAACACTCACTTCTACACTCACTCCAACGCTCAGTCCAACACTCACTCCTACAC
Organism: Homarus americanus; assembly: GCF_018991925.1. NCBI lineage: Eukaryota > Metazoa > Arthropoda > Malacostraca > Decapoda > Nephropidae > Homarus > Homarus americanus. Next base: position 5,171 of record NW_024735742.1, on the reverse strand, counting down.
TCACTCCTACACTCACTCCAACTCACTCCAACGCTCAGTTCAACACTCTTTCACTCACTCCGCCACTCACTCCGACACTCATCCCAACACTCATCCCAACACTCACTCCAACTCACTCCAACGCTCAGTCCTACACTCCTACACTAACTCCAACATTACCATGAGTTAGGAAAAAAAAGCCGAGGAAAAAAAAAGCCGAGGGAAAAAAAAGCCGAGGAAAAAAAAAGCCGAGGGAAAAAATAGCTACACATAGTTGTTTCTTTCTCCCTTTCGACGGCCGTTCATGTTCACGTCACAAGGCCTCTGGGTCTCCTAGTGGAGTCGGTGTTGGAGAGTAGATGAAAAACTGATCCTCCAATCTGTTGCGAAATGAGTAAGGTTGAAAAGGGAAGGAAAGGAGAATGAAGAAACGCATAATCAGCCACGAAATGAATAACGAAGAATACCCAGAAGTATGGGTGAATAAAACGCCCATGATGAATAAAAACGCCCATGACGAGGGAAAATCCAAAGTAAGGATGAATAAAACGCCCATTAAGAAGAAAACCCATAGGTATGGATGAATAAAACGCCCATGACGAGGAAAACCCATAGGTAATAAAACGCCCATGATGAGGAAAACCCATAAGCAAGGGAAAAAACCCTCCCATTAAGAGGAAAACCCATAAGTAAGGATGAATAAAACGCCCATGACGTAAATAAACACACACACACACACACATTTTGCAAGAAAAACAAACACATTTATGATATGAAGGAAACTGGTAAAGCAGACATGTACAAAAAACTTAAATAAAATCACAAATAATAAACAAAAATTATTTCTATATTGTTGATCATGAATCAATACAATTAGAAGAGAAATCTGCTAAAAATACATGCATGATACATACATACATACATACATACATACATACATACATATTTCTTTTTTTGTTACTGGGATTAACCCACCCGGACACAGGTCACTGACCCAGATCACGGCCAAGGGGGTGAAAAAAAAAAAATTTAATAATAATAATAATAATAATAATAATAATAATAATAATAATAATAATAATAATAATAATAATAATAATAATAATAATAATAATAATGATAAGGATAAGGATAAGGATAATGATAATGATCATGATGATGATGATGATAATAATAATTAAAATAATAATAATAATAATAATAATCATAATCATAATAATAACAATAACAATAATAATAATAATAATTATAATAATGATAATACTAATACTAATAATAATAATAATAATAATAATAATAATAATAATAATAATAATTAATAAAACCAAATAAAAATTATAATAAAAAATAAAATAATAAATATAATAATAATAACCATAAATAATTAAAACAAAAATAAACCAAGAGTGGGAAACGATATGCAGTATATTGTGTTGTCACTAGTAAGAGATACAATTGAGACCCTGCAATTGTGTGTAAATGAGACAGAAAGTCAGATCAGCAACCTGGGACTTGGTCACAATTTTTGTGATGCTATATGGCAGCAGGGTCTACCATTAGACAACACATTATGCTTCCAATATCTTCCCAAGCGGTAGTACCTCCCTGTTTGGTAGCTGCCGACTACCTACCTACCTACATACATAAATACAGTACATACATACATAAATAAATACACGTTACCAAAGTTCATACAGAATATATGTTGCTTAATCCAGCTTAATCCAGCTGTTAAACTTGTACCAGTAAGTCAGAGTACAAAACCAGTAAACAACAACAACAACAACAACAGGTATCGTAGAGAAATGTTTAGAGAATAATACAATAATCCTTAGACTGAAGAGTTTTTTTTGGCGTCGTCCTTGTAATCATAAAATAACCACAAGGACTCAATGGTCTAAAAGCTTTAAGAAAACTAAACACATAAAAATTAATTAAACATCTACGTACAGAACCACGGGGAGTATGAATGTACAGACAGACAAACAACATCACAGCAATAAACAGGTCCCCTACATTAGCAATGGACGAATAAAATATCAACTCCCTTTATATAATTAACTATAGAGAATAAACATTATATCAATATATTGTACAATAATCGATAAAATGTATACGATATATACTCAATCAATGTTATTCTATATAAACATATATTTCGTAAAAATGTTTTTCCGACAGAATGTCATATATAGGCGCCCCCCCCCCCCTACCCTCCACCCCACACAGGACCTCGCGTGAATCACAGGAAACCATTCAGAAAACACTACTATATTACAGGGTCTTGGTACAAACGTGCACGGAGGATGAACATGAATTCCCGGTTCCATACGCTCTACTGCTTCACGCTCCTATAAAGTTGTGTCCTGCAAAGTGAAGGCAAACAGCTGAACTCAATACACAATCCGAACGTTGCAAGACGATTCCCCTGAAGGAATGATAAACATGGTGTAGTGTGAGGGAGGCAGCACGACCATACAGTGATAGCGAGTTATGTAGCTGGATACTGCGCTAGATGTCAACCATTACTTGATGAGATAAAAATCTGAATACATAAATGAGAGAGAGAGAGAGAGAGAGAGAGAGAGAGAGAGAGAGAGAGTAACACGTTCTTTGATTTCACAGCACGTTCCTTGACTCGCAATACGTCCCTTGACTCGGCATGTTCCTTGATTCAACATGTTCCTTGACTCACAAAACGTTCCGTGACTCAAAATGTTCCTTGACTCACAATACGTCCCTTGAGTCAACATTATCCTTGACTCACAACATGTCCCTTGACTCAACATGTTCCTTGACTCGCAATACGTCCCTTGACTCGGCATGTTCCTTGATTCAACATGTTCCTTGACTCACAAAACGTTCCGTGACTCAAAATGTTCCTTGACTCACAACATGTTCCTTGACTCCTAACACGTTCCTTGACTCTCAACACGTTCCTTGACTCTCAACACGTTGCTTGATTCACAACACGTTCCTCGACTCTCAACATGTTCCTTGACTCACAATACGTCCCTTGAGTCAACATTATCCTTGACTCACAACATGTTCTGTGACTGAACATGTTTCACGACTCTCAACACGTTCCTTGACTCAGTGGTGAGGCAACATGATCACTACCACGGTTGCCTCACACTCTCCTCCCTCAAACCTTTACACCATCTCCCTCAACGACCCACAACACACTAGCCTCTTGGTTTTATATATTTATGTAAATATATACACATGAAACTATATATTTGTATGTATACTTCATATTTCCCTCACTCCATAAAAGTAAGTATGTTTGTGTATGAATTTATGTATATCTTTCATATTGCCACTTACCCATGCAGGCACATTAATGTCTATATATATTTATACGTAACAAATAATATGCCCGTTTATTCATTTATTCACGTATTTCACGATATTTAAGTAAACGTCTTCTTGATTACCCATACATTTACGTATATATATATATGTTCTATATATGTGTGTATATGTGGCATCAATATAGCTCAGAGAATAGTGTCATACAACAGGAGTAACAGTGCCAAACAACAGCAATAAATAATAGTGCCACACAACAGCAGTACCGGTGCCATATAGCAGCAGTAACAGTGCCAGACAACAGCAGTAACAGTGTCACACAACAGCAGTAACAGTGCCACACAACAGCAGTAACAGTGTCACACAACAGCAATAACAGTGTCATACAACAGCAATAACAGTGTCACACAACAGCAGTAACAGCGCCATTATAAAGTATCTCACACGCGCCATCATATTACTTGAGCCTTAAATCAGTGTCCTATAAGTTGTGGCAGCGAAGACAAGTCAGCAGTTTATGGGATTAAGCATAATATATCACCTGGGCAACAAGACCCTGTACACGTTTAGTTCCCCCCACTTGTGTAGCCTCTATGATCACACCCTCGCTCCCACTCCCCAGAATCACCCAGGAGGAGGAGAACCTTAGTGCTAAAGTTATGCGTAAGGTAATCTAAGGGGCAGACACTTGGTTCCATCTCATAGAGCCACCGTGATTGAGAACCTGACACAAAGTTCTGTTGGGTGAATACTAAATCTTGGATATCTATGGTTGAGAGATAATCAACTACAACACAACTATCTATGGTAGAATATTCAAAGTCATGTCATCAACCTCAATCTCCAGGCGGGGTTTTATGTATTAGAAGCGAACTATTAACCAAGCCAAACCTAACTTAACATAACCTAACCTAATCTAAATTAACCAAATCCAATATAACCAAGCCAAACCTAATCTAATTTAACCAAACCTAACCTAACTTAACCAAACCTAACCTAACTTAACCAAAACTAACCTAACATAACCTAACCAAATCAAGGCTCACCTAAACTACCTTAAACAAACCAATCCAAACCTAACCTAACCTAACCGAGCTAGACCTAACCTACCCTAACCAAATGAAACAATCAGATCAAAAATATTCTAACCAACCAAAACTAACCTATGACAAAACCTAACCTAACCTAACCTAACCTAACATGACCGAACATAATCTAACTCTTGGAAACTGGCTTCCTTGTCCTAATAATATCCGATCCTAATGGTTAGGTTAGACTGATGGCAGACAGACAGACATACAGACAGACAAATAGGCAGACAGGCAGACATACAGACCGATAGGCAGACAGACTTAGGCGTTCACAGTCAATAACAACAATGACAACACACCACTTTCTCACCTCCACCACCACCATATCTCCACCACAACCACCTCCTCCACCACACTTCCTCCTCCATCATCAACACTCCCACCACCTTATCTCAACACCTCCACCACCACCACAAGCACTCCACACCACCACATCACCACCACATCACCACCACCTACATACTGTACCTCCACCATACAACAGTAGTAAAACAGTACCACATAACAGCAGTAACAGTGCACATCCACACCTCTTCCACACCTCTTCCACCACCACCACTTATCCTCGGGAGTAAATTTAACTCCTGTTGTATTGGCGAGGTTACAGAGGCTGTCAGTATAAACGTCTGTTGTATTGGCGAGGTTACAGAGGCTGTCAGTATAAACGTCTGTTGTATTGGCGAGGTTACAGAGGCTGTCAGTATAAACGTCTGTTGTATTGGCGAGGTTACAGAGGCTCAGTATAAACATCTGTTGTATTAGCGAGGTTACAGAGGCTGTCAGTATAAA
>NW_024735741.1:0-4121 GCF_018991925.1 Homarus americanus | reverse complement strand
AGTAGGGGTGGAGGGAGGCACATAGGCATTATTATTACATTTTCGCCCCCAGTCCCCGATGGGTTAGTGACCTGTGCCTGAGTGGGCTAATTAATCCCCATAAAATGGTGTTATCCCAGAAACATCCAAGGGCTTAGGGTGTCACCAATTGTTGCTATCTCCTCACCTTCCGGCAGTACAGGTTCAGGGCCTGATTCGGTGTGCAACCATTACCAAAGAGTCTAGTTGACACTAATGAGAGATAATCTCTTCTGGCTTGACATTCTGGAGCTCTTCTGAATAATTTTCCTTCCTTGCAGAACGATTCAAACAGTTTTTTTTTCACCTTTGCTGTCATTCGCTTGATAAACAAATACTGACGGAACATAATCTGATACAAAAGATCCGGTGATGATGATGGGCCACCTGGAAGAAAAACAGAGTAATTAATCATCTTTCCAACAGCTTGTCCAATAATATAACAAAAGTTGGCAGATCTTGACCACTCAACATACAGTATGAGGACGATTTATTAAATGGTTATCAATTAAATAAAGTTATTATTGCACAGGTATATATTTTTGGATGTCGGGTTCCATTGAATGCCATCTTTGTTCAGTCGTTTGCGGGCTGCTATCCATTTATGTCGACGATCTGGATCGTTACCAGTACTAACGAAAGAGTGACGTCACCAGCTTTAGCAAAAAGTAACGTCACCAGTACCAATAAGAGAGTGATATCTCAAGCATCAACAAGAGAGTGGCATCAAGAGCATCAAAAACAGTGACGTCAACATCAATACCAAGACAGCGACGTCACCGGCAGCAACAAGAGAAAGGCGTCACCATTACCAACAAGAACCTGACGTCAATTGCACAAAAGAGTGACGTTAACAGCACCAACAAGAGAGTACCTTCACCAGCACCAACAAGAGAGTGACCTCACTAACACCAACATGAGATTGACACCACCAGCAACAACAGGTGAGTGAAGTCACCAACACCAACATGAGAGTGACGACACGATTGTCAACAAAAAAATGACGTTACCAGCACCAACAACAGAGTGCCGTCACCATCACCAACAAGAGTGACATCACCAGTACAAACAACAAGAGAGTGACGTCAATAAGACCAACATGAGATGCGAGTCACTATGTCAACAATAAGGTTGCCATCACCAGCAACAACGACAGAGTGACACCACCAACACCAACATGATACTGACGCCACCAACATCAACAGCGGTAATCATAGGGAGTGATAAGAGTAATGATAAAAGTGTTGTTGTGTACATAGAGAGGAGACGCTGGTGAGTCCGCCCAGTATGGTAGTAAGAGCAGCGCTGTTTGCTGTTCCAAGCGAACAGGCGCTGACTCATTCCAACTTGAATGAAGCCAGGGTAGGCTTTGCTAATTCAGCTTGATATATCTACCCGGTCTTGAGACGCTAACATATAATCTTGTATGCATATATATATATATATATATATATATATATATATATATTATATATATATATATATATATATATATATATATATATATATATATATATATATATATATATATATATATATATATATATATATATATATATATATGTATATATATATATATATATATATATATATATATATATATATATATATATATATATATATATATATATAATTTCAGCAATGGACTTGTTACGTGAAAGCGTAGTTTTATAACGAAGAGGAGAACCAGGGTAAACACAAACATCTTGAAGTAGGGCTTTAATTGCTAACGTTTCGGAAATATTCCTTTTCCATCATCAGAGCCTAAAAAGTTTTGAAAAAGTTTAAAAATACAGGCGATATACAATAAAAACATAATATTATACGAAAATTTACCTTCGATAAACTTTAAAATTAAAAAAAAAGAGCAATCCAATTCAAAACCGACAAAAATGACGAGAGACCTACATACAAAGCTAAAATCAGGAAATAAAAAGTATGAAATAAAATATACACTATACAGACGAGCCTTAGTGCGAGAAACACAACAATTCACTAGAGGCCATATCACAAAGAGATGGCTTTTCGTACTGGTGTAATGCCTCCATAATGAGGTCTGTATCACAGTGGCTCTTGCCAAGAACTGAGAAATCAGACGGCGAAAACGGGTGGTCATGTTGGTGGGCGTGGTTACGAATAGCTGAATGTGGTGGTTGTGTTATTAAATAACCTGTTCGAACGGAACGGCCCAAGTGTTCACGGATGCGAGTTATCAAATGTCTTTTAGTTTTACCTACTGTATATATGCTGCCCTACAGCTAGCACACGTAAATTGATAAACAACTGAGGATTGCAGGTGTGTGGGTATGGTGTCTTTAATTTTAAAGATTTTTAATTGAACTCTGGGTTTTAGATTAGTCTAAGAGAAATTGTGGATAGAATGCATTGAAAAGCTTCTTAAGTTTATTTCTAAGGGTGAAACTGAGGGCCTGTGTACGGATGGTGAAATAGATAGAATATTTGGGACAGTGTGGATTTGAGGCTGTGGGGACTAAAACCTATTAAAGGTTTTGCCAATATAAGTGTCTGTAAATCTCTTAGGAAACCATTGTTAAAGAGTGTGGGAGAGACTCCAGGTGATCCTTATATCAGGTAAAGGAAAAATTTCTTAATTGAACTCTCTAAACCAGATAAGGGCAATGTAAGCATATGCCCAATAAAACGTCCTTCGTTGAGAAATTGGATGAACATACTCTTTAACGACTGAACTAAATTTTGCCCCCTACCCAGACGATTTATTCAGGTGCAATTCTTAAGTATGAGGACAAGATTAATAGATTTTCGTAAAAATACCACACGACTCTTTTTAAAACTCCTTTTGTTAGCAGATCTAAACCAGGTATCCTGCATGGTCTACCAGAGGTAAGTACACAAGGATGAGTATCCCTCACGCCCTATATTGTCTGCCCTGCACTCTCTTCACTATAATCTGGTCTAAATTCTCGTCTTACACTGTCACCAATCACCATTAATCATTACTCGTTAAAGACTTAGTTTCCTATAAGGAGCTTAACTAGGCATCCTTCGTTCAATAACTGTGTTATGGCTTAGCCGTGATATAACAGTCTCATTTACCAACATCCCTCTTGCCGAAACTACGATATATGTACAGATGAATCCGTTCCAACACTGATATAATTCGATGGATCTTAAATTTGACCACAATTTAAAGAATTTTTAAACTGGCTGTAAATGATTGTTTGTTTTATTTAATAACAAAGCTTTTATAAACAATGTGATGTTGTTGCTATGGAGTTCACCTTGGGTCCCATGTCATTAACGCTTTCTCTGTCACCACGAGAAGCTTTTGGCCAACTGAATGTCCTCCCCAATTTGCTCTTTTGTTCTATCGTCGGTATGTTGATGACATCATTTTAATTTCTAGATCATCGGATCACGTCCTTATGTTCAAAATTATTTAAATCTGAAACATGGTGGCAACATCAAATTTACTGTGAATTGAAAAAGGAAAGTGTCTTTCTTCCTGATATTATCTACTGTCTCATAATAGCCTCTGAGACAGCCTTTATACAGAAACCATTTTCACTGTTGAGTTCAGCCACCACTTTCTTAATTACAAACGTAATCTAGCATGTACTCTGTACTGGTGTTGTAATTGTTATATGTTCTAGAAGCTAGGTTTCACTTGGACAAAAGTTACATAAAGGAACTACTTGTCAATGGTTTCCTAAGAGATTTATATACACTTTGTATTGGCAAAATTAATAGGTTGTTTAGTCCCCATACAGCCTCAAATCCACACTGTCCTTTTAAATATTCTATCTATTCACCATCCTGCACACAGAGTGCTCCACCTAGTTTCACCCTTAGAAATAAAACTTTAAGAAGCTTTCAATGAATTCATCTACACAATTTTTTCTTAGACTAATCTTTTTAAACCCAGAGTATAATTAAGAAATTCTTTTAAAATTAAAGACACCATACCCACAATACCTGCAATCCCCAGTTGTTTATCAATTTACGTGTGCTAGCTGTAGGGCATATATACAGGTAAAATCTGGGCAAGACATTTGACAACCCCGCATCCATGAACACTCTTGGGCTGTCCTGTCTTCGAAATATAGCCAGTTAATCGAACAACC
>NW_024735740.1:0-8217 GCF_018991925.1 Homarus americanus | reverse complement strand
TACCCTTTGTTACGTTCTACCACTGATGACTATTGACGTGTCCACGTGTTGACCCATGTATGGTAATTGGTGTAGGGGGAGGGATGCCACTTAGGAGTTTACTGTATATTTATTGTTTCTGGAGAGAGAGAGAGGAGGGAAAAGTCGAGAGGATGAATCAGAGAGCAGCAGAGGGAGAATGAAAGAGAGACAGGAGAAAGGAGAGAGAGAGAAAAGTGAAAGAAGGAAAAAGAAAGAGGGAAAAGAGGAAGAAGGAAAAATAGAGAGAGAGAGAGAGAGAGAGGATCACATAATTGAAAAGACAGAAGGACAGATAGACACCTCCCCCTCCAAGACCTGGCAAAAATAGGCGCACACTATATCAACAACTCCCAGGAGTGGGAGAAACGCCAGTTTGTGTCTTAGGCCATTTGACGCAACGTTAGTAAGGAGACGCCAGGGCTCTTCAGGGGCCGAATAGCGCAAAACACACACACACACACACAGAGAGAGAGAGAGAGAGAGAGAGAGAGAGAGAGACCCACCGTTAATAAAGGAACCTTGAGCATCACTCCTATACATTACTGACGAAGAAAAAGTAATAATAACTTTTAGAAAATTCAGAGACCCGCAGACCCACGAACACACAAGACCCGAGCCATTTATCACCACACACTGAAGGACCATGACATACCAACCTGGGGGGGTCTTGTGTCTGTCTGTCTATTTATCTATCTGTCTATTTGATATATTCATCTGTCTAAGTGTATGTCCATTTCATTATATATTTATTCGTGTAGTTATCTCTGTCTGTCTGCCTGTTTGGTCGTTTATCAAAATTATCAAACAGCAGGTGGAGTGGGGAGGGAGAGGGGGGGGGGGCGATGATTCGCAGTTTCGCCACCTAGTCCATTAAGTTAACCTAACATTAAACTAATGTAACCTAACATAACGCAAAGCTAACCTAACCAAACCAAACCAAACATTAACCTGCCCTATCTTTATAACACTTATCCTAACATTAACCGGATATCATAAAGTTAAGGAGCCATCCCTTGTTTCAACCTAACCAAACCTAACCTAATTAAAACCTAATCTAACCCAATTTAATCCAATTTAACCTAACGTAACCTAACCTAACTCAATCTAACTTAAACTAGCCTAACCCCCCGTTTAGAGTTAAGGTACTTAATCACCAAGCGAAATATGCGGGGATTCCTAGTCTTCAAGAGATCCCTAACACAACCTAACAACATCTCCTACTTAATTAATAAAACCTAACTTAACCTAAACTAACCTAACCCTCGGAAGGAGTTAGAAAGGGCTGCGTGCTATCTCCAGGACTGCATAATCACTGATCAAAAATTTATAATGAGAAAAGTTATAAGAAACGATGAAGGACTAAAAGTTAATGGTAAAGTAGTATCAAATGTTCGATATGCAGATGATACTGGTCTGAACTCGGAATAGTGAAGAGACGGTATTAAACTATGATGAATAAGACTAGTGGCCAAGACGGTAAATAATGTGGCCTAGGGTTAATGCTGTATATAAAGACGGGAATAATGGTTATTTTTAATGTCAAACCAAATCCTAAAAGATGATGACAGAGAACTTAACCCAGCTGTTATAACCTTTAACGATGGTTTAAGCTATAAATCTTTAAGGACATTGGTTTAAACAATAACATTCGAAGGACGATAATTAAAGCTAAAAATCCTCAAGAGGTTAGTTATTGCATCATCCTGAATGGTGGAAACTATTGTGTATTTTGTAAGTAAACATTATGTGTGATGGTCGACCTACGTGCCCCGCCAGCAGGGAAGACAGCAGTAATGTCCGACACAGTGGTAGGTAAGAAACATTGTCTTGGGTCGTAAGGTAAGGGCGACGACACCTGCCACAAGTCACACGCCCATCCGAGGACAGGATGAAATGTGTGTGTCCGGAGAATGGTGGGCGGGGCGCACAGACACGTGTAAGGAGCTTGTAAATGGATCTTTGGCTACGTGTGTGGTGGCCGCCATGGACACGGGGAAGGGGAGGGAGTGTGGAGACCAGCCGACCTTCACTAATTACGTGAAGAATATATGTGAGAATCTATCGACGTAGTAATAGTCTGTCGGTGGAGTAAGTAAGTAAATGTGTGTGTGATCGGCTGGTGTCGTCGGTGCACCCAAGGCACAGTCAGGGTCTACCATAAAACACACTGCCAGTACTGGTAATGAGCAGCGTCTGGCCTTCTCCTCACAGTCATAAAACTCCTTCGCCAGACGTACGGTCGCCTTTGACACACAAAAATGCAATCATTCATTAAAACGTAATTGGCTATAAACTTTTGAGTGTAAAATACCCATTTATTGTGAACTTAACAAATTGGTAAATCAGGTGTGTTTATGTAAGCTTGGGTCAGTGGTGTTAAATTTACTGCTGACTAATTATATTATTTTTAAACCAGTATTTATATGTTATTACTACAGTTAAAGTTAAGTCGTTATCATATTTAAAGGTCATCATCATTATCACCATTCATCATCATCATCATGTAAAGGTATTAATAAAAATGAAAAAATACGTAACGTATACCAGAACTAAAACATTTGCCGAATATATGAACTGAAACATTTGCCGGATATATGAACTAAAACATTTGCCGGATATATGAACTAAAACATTTGCCGGATATATGAAGTAAAACATTTGCCGGATATATGAACTGAAACATTTGCCGGATATATGAACTAAAACATTTGCCGGATATATGAACTAAAACATTTGCCGGATATATGAACTAAAACATTTGCCGGATATATGAACTAAATATATTTGCCGGATATATGAACGAAAACATTTGCCGGATATATGAACTAAACCGTCTGCCGGATATATGAACTAAAACATTTGCCGGATATATGAACTAAAACATTTGCCGGATATATGAACTAAATATATTTGCCGGATATATGAACGAAAACATTTGCTCGGAGGGTGAACTAAACATCGATATATGAATCCAAAAACATTTGCCTAACATATGAACTGAAACAGATTTTATGGATATATGAACTAAAAACATTTGCCGAATATATGAACTGGAAACATTTGCCGGATATATGAACCAAAACATTTGCCGGACATATGAACTAAAACATTTGCCGGATATATAGAACTAAAACATTTGCCGGATATAAGAATCCAAAGATTTGCTGCGATAAAGAACTAAAAACATTTGCCGGATATATGAACTAAAACATTTGCCGAATATATGAACTGAACATTTGCCGGATATATGAACTAAAAACATTGCTGATAGGCGAACTAAAACATTTTGCCGATATATGAACTAAAACATTTGCTGATATATGAACTAAAAAACATTTGCCGGATATATGAACTAAAACATTTGCCGGATATATGAACTAAAACATTTGCCGAATATATGAACTGAAACATTTGCCGGATATATGAACTAAAACATTTGCCGGATAAATAAACTAAAACATTTGCCGGATATATGAACTAAAACGTTTGCCGGATATATGAACTAAAACATTTGCCGGATATATGAACTAAAACGTTTGCCGGATATATGAACTAAAACATTTGCCGGATATATGAACTAAAACATTTGCCGGATATATGAACTAAAACATTTGCCGGATATATGAACTAAAACATTTGCCGGATATATGAACTAAACCGTTTGCCGGAGATATGAACTAAACCGTTTGCCGGAGATATGAACTAAACCGTTTGCCGGAGATATGAACTAAAACATTTGCCGGATATATGAACTAAAACATTTACCGGCGATATGAAATAAAACATTTGCCGGATATATGGACTAAAACATTTGCCGGATATATGAACTAAAACATTTGCCGGATATATGAACTAAACCGTTTGCCGGAGATATCATATAAAAAACCCTAACTACAGAACCAGTTAAGTGACGTGCCGTGTTATGGACTCTTCCGGAACTGTGATTACAATAATTATTCTCACACGACGCAGTGACGTCACGCGAACACTGGCGGAGAACAGCTGACGTCGACTGTTATTACTGTATAACTGAATACGTGTAATACCATTGAGAAGAGAAGAGAAGAGAGAAATCATTAACAACAGGTACCAAACAAAACTCACTAGACCATTGCATGTTCCCGCCGCCTATACAGTAGATCAACTTAGGTAATTATCCATTCATATAAACATTGGTGGCCGCTCCTTCACCCGGACTTATACGGCATTTCATTTCGGTTATTTCCCAGTCTGACCAGTGGCTGTCCAGTAGTCTCTTAAAGTATAAACATGCTCAGGATTCAAAGTGTACTTGTATCTGTCCTGTTAAGTGTACCTGTATCTGTCCTGTTAAGTGTACTCGTATCTGTCATGTTAAGTGTACTCGTATCTGTCCTGTTAAGTGTACTTGTATCTGTCCTGTTAAGTGTACCTGTATCTGTCCTGTTAAGTGTACTCGTATCTGTCCTGTTAAGTGTACTTGTATCTGTCCTGTTAAGTGTACCTGTACCTGTCCTGTTAAGTGTACCTGTATCTGTCCTGTTAAGTGTACTCGTATCTGTCCTGTTAAGTGTACCTGTATCTCCTGTTAAGTGTACCTGTATCTGTCCTGTTAAGTGTACTTGTATCTGTCCTGTTAAATGTACTTGCATTTGTCCTGTTAAGTGTACTTGTATCTGTCCTGTTAAGTGTACTTGAATCTGTCCTGTTAAGTGTACTTGTATCTGTCATCTTAAGTGTACCTGTATCTGTCCTGTTAAGTGTACTTGCATTTGTCCTGTTAAGTGTACATGTATCTGTCCCGTTAAGTGTACTTGCATTTGTCCTGTTAAGTGTACTTGTATCTGTCCTGTTAAGTGTACTTGTATCTGTCCTGTTAAGTGTACTTGCATTTGTCCTGTTAAGTGTACTTGCATCTGTCCTGTTAAGTGTACTTGTATCTGTCCTGTTAAATGTACTTGCATTTGTCCTGTTAAGTGTACTTGTATCTGTCCTGTTAAGTGTACTTGTATCTGTCCTGTTAAGTGTACCTGTACCTGTCCTGTTAAGTGTACCTGTATCTGTCCTGTTAAGTGTACTCGTATCTGTCCTGTTAAGTGTACCTGTATCTCCTGTTAAGGGTACCTGTATCTCCTGTTAAGTGTACCTGTATCTGTCCTGTTAAGTGTACTTGTATCTGTCCTGTTAAATGTACCTAAATCTACCCTGTTAAGTGCCTGCATTCTGTCTGAGCGGCGTACTTATCTGTCCTGTTGGCGTACTTGCATTCACTGTTATGTACCCAGTCTGTCCTATTAAGTGTACTGCATCTGTCCTGTTAAGTGTACTTTATCTGTCCTGTTAAGGTAACGGTATCTATTATGGCGTACTTTGTATCTGTTCTGTTAAGTGTAATTGCACTGTCCTGTTATGTACTTGTATCTGTCCTGTTAAGTGTAAATTTGCATTCGTCCTGTTGGCACCTGTATTCGTCCTGTTAAGTGCGTATTTGTATCTTTTGTTATGTACCCATTCGCCCTGTTATGTACTTGGCATCTATGGTCCTTGTTAAGGTACTTGCATCTTCCCTGTTGTTAAGGTACTTGCTTCTGTCCTGTTAAGTGTACTTGTATCTGCCCTTTTAAGTGTAATTGCATCTCTCCTGTTAAGTGTACCTGTATCTGCCCTGTTAAGTGTACCTGTATCTGTCCTGTTAAGTGTACTTGTATCTGTCCTGTTAAGTGTACCTGTATCTGTCTTGTTAAGTGTACCTGTATCTGTCCTGTTAAGTGTACTTGCATCTGCCCTGTAAAGTGTACCTGTATCTGCCCTGTTAAGTGTACTTGTATCTGTCCTGTTAAGTGTACTTGTATCTGTCCTGTTAAGTGTACTTGTATCTGTACTGTTAAGTGTACCTGTATCTGTCTTGTTAAGTGTACCTGTATCTGTCCTGTTAAGTGTACCTGTATCTGTCCTGTTAAGTGTACTTGTATCTGTCTTGTTAAGTGTACCTGTATCTGCCCTGTTAAGTGTACTTGCATCTGTCCTGTTAAGTGTACTTGTATCTTCCCTGTTAAGTGTACTTGCGTCTGTCCTGTTAAGTGTACTTCTATCTGCCCTTTTAAGTGTAATTGCATCTCTCCTGTTAAGTGTACCTGTATCTGCCATGTTAAGTGTACTTGCATCTGTCCTGTTAAGTGTACCTGTATCTGTCCGGTTAAGTGTACTTGTATCTGTCCTGTTAAGTGTACTTGCATCTGTCCTGTTAACTGTACCTGTATCTGTCCTGTTAAGTGTACTTGTATCTGTCTTGTTAAGTGTACCTGTATCTGCCCTGTTAAGTGTACTTGCATCTGTCCTGTTAAGTGTACTTGTATCTGTCCTGTTATGTGTACTTGTATCTGTCATGTTAAGTGTACTTGTATCTGTTCTGTTAAGTGTAATTGCATCTGTCCTGTTAAGTGTACTTGTATCTGTCCTGTTAAGTGTACCTGTATCTGTCCTGTTAAGTGTACCTGTATCTGTCCTGTTAAGTGTATTTGTATCTGTCTTGTTAAGTGTACCTGTATCTGCCCTGTTAAGTGTACTTGCATCTGTCCTGTTAAGTGTACTTGTATCTTCCCTGTTAAGTGTACTTGCGTCTGTCCTGTTAAGTGTACTTGTATCTGCCCTGTTAAGTGTAA
This sequence comes from Homarus americanus, assembly GCF_018991925.1. Lineage (NCBI taxonomy): Eukaryota > Metazoa > Arthropoda > Malacostraca > Decapoda > Nephropidae > Homarus > Homarus americanus. Next base: position 1,555 of record NW_024735740.1, on the reverse strand, counting down.
TTGCATCTCTCCTGTTAAGTGTACCTGTATCTGCCCTGTTAAGTGTACCTGTATCTGTCCTGTTAAGTGTACTTGTATCTGTCCTGTTAAGTGTACCTGTATCTGTCTTGTTAAGTGTACCTGTATCTGTCCTGTTAAGTGCTTACATCTGCCCTATTAAAGTGTATATGACACCCTGTTAAATTGTGCCTTATCTGTCCTGTTAAGTGTACTTGTATCTGTCCTGTTAAGTGTACATGTATCTGTCCTGTTAAGTGTACCTGTATCTGTCCTGTTAAGTGTACTTGTGTCTGTCCTGTTAAGTGTACTTGTATCTGTCCTGTTAAGTGTACCTGTATCTGTCCTGTTAAGTGTACTCGTATCTGTCCTGTTAAGTGTACTTGTATCTGTCCTGTTAAGTGTACCTGTACCTGTCCTGTTAAGTGTACCTGTATCTGTCCTGTTAAGTGTACTCGTATCTGTCCTGTTAAGTGTACCTGTATCTCCTGTTAAGTGTACCTGTATCTGTCCTGTTAAGTGTACTTGTATCTGTCCTGTTAAATGTACTTGCATTTGTCCTGTTAAGTGTACTTGTATCTGTCCTGTTAAGTGTACTTGTATCTGTCCTGTTAAGTGTACTTGTATCTGTCCTCTTAAGTGTACTCGTATCTGTCCTGTTAAGTGTACTCGTATCTGTCCTGATAAGTGTACCTGTACCTGTCCTGTTAAGTGTACTTGTATCTGTCCTGTTAAATGTACTTGCATTTGTCCTGTTAAGTGTACTTGTATCTGTCCTGTTAAGTGTACTTGTATCTGTCCTGTTAAGTGTACTTGCATTTGTCCTGTTAAGTGTACTTGTATCTGTCGTGTTAAGTGTACTTGTATCTGTCCTGTTAAATGTACTTGCATTTGTCCTGTTAAGTGTACTTGTATCTGTCCTGTTAAGTGTACTTGTATCTGTCCTGTTAAGTGTACCTGTACCTGTCACCAATTAGTGTACTATCTGTCCTGTTAAGTGTACTCGTATCTGTCCTGTTAAGTGTACCTGTATCTCCTGTTAAGGGTACCTGTATCTCCTGTTAAGTGTACCTGTATCTGTCCTGTTAAGTGTACTTGTATCTGTCCTGTTAAATGTACCTAAATCTACCCTGTTAAGTGTACTTGTATCTGTCCTGTTAAGTGTACTTGCATCTGTCCTGTTAAGTGTACTTGTATCTGTCTTGTTAAGTGTACCTGTATCTGTCCTGTTAAGTGTAATTGCATCTGTCCTGTTAAGTATACTTGTATCTGTCCTGTTAAGTGTACTTGTATCTGTCATGTTAAGTGTACTTGTATCTGTTCTGTTAAGTGTAATTGTATCTGTCCTGTTAAGTGTACTTGTATCTGTCCTGTTAAGTGTACCTTTATCTGTCCTGTTAAGTGTACCTGTATCTGTCCTGTTAAGTGTACTTGTATCTGTCTTGTTAAGTGTACCTGTATCTGCCCTGTTAAGTGTACTTGCATCTGTCCTGTTAAGTGTACTTGTATCTTCCCTGTTAAGTGTACTTGCGTCTGTCCTGTTAAGTGTACTTGTATC
>NW_024735739.1:0-5929 GCF_018991925.1 Homarus americanus | reverse complement strand
ACGTTAGTTTAACGCCATTTAACGTTAGTTTAAGTTATTTATTTTAATTAAACGCCATTTCTTTAGTTTAACGCCATTTAACGTTGTTAACGTCATTTAAAGTTAGTTTAACGATATTTAACGTTAGTTTAACGCCATTTTAACGTTGGTTTAACTTCGTTTAACGTTAGTTTAACGCGCGATTTAACGTTAGTTTAACGCCATTTAACGTTAGTTTAACGATATTTAACGTTAGTTTAACGCCATTTAACGTTAGTTTTGCGAAATTTATCGTTAGTTTAACGCCGTTTTACGTTAGTTTAACGTTATTTAATGTTAGTTTAACGTCGTTTAACGTTAGTTTAACGCTATTTACGTTGGTTTGCGTTTTAACGTTAGTTAAACGTCGTTAACCTTAATTAAACTTTTTGGTTGTTTAGCGCCATTTAACGTAAGTTTAACGCCATTATAGTTGGTTTAACTTCATTTAACGTTAATTTAACGCTATTTAACGTTAGTTTAACTGTTTAACGTTAGTTTAACGAATTTAACGTTAATTAAACATAATTTATCTTTGGTTTAACTTCATTTAACGTTAGTTTAACTTCATTTAACGTTAATTTAACGATATTTAACGTTAGTTTGCTTCATTTAACGTTAGGTTTGCAATTTGTCATTAATTAAACGCCGTTTATCGTTGGTTTAACGCTAGCGTTGGTTTAACGCCATTTAACGTTAGTTTAACGTCATATTAACGATTTTGCTTTGGTTTAGCGCCATTTAACGTTAGTTTAACGCCATTTATCGTTAGGTTTAACGCCATTTAACGTTAGTTTAACGGCGTTAACGTTAGTTTAACGCCATTTAACGTTGTTTAACGCCATTTAACGTTGGTTACGCCATTAAGCGTTAGTTTAGCGCCATTTAACGTTAGTTTAACGTCATTTAACGTTAGTTTAACGCCATTTAGCTATAGTTTAACGCCATTTTAGCATTAATTTTAACCATTTAACGTTAGTTTAACGCCATTTAACGTTAGTTTAACTATGAATAACGTTAGTTTAACGCCATTTAACGTTAGTTTAACGCTGTTAGCGTTCGTTTTAACGCCATTTAACGTTGGTTGCGTTATTTAACGTTAGTTTAACTGCCATTTTAACGTTAGTTTAACGCCATTTAACGTTAGTTAACGATTTTGCTTAGAGTTTAACGCCATTTAACTTTTGTTTAACGTCATTTAACTTTAGTTTAACGCCATTTAACGTGGTTTAACGCCATTTAACGTTGGTTAACGCCATTTAACGTTAGTTTAACGTCGTTAGCAATTAAACGCCATTTAGCGTTAGTTTAACGCCGTTTAACGTTGGTTTCGTATTTTAACCTTAATTAAGCGATTTAACGTTAGTTTACGTCGTTTAACGTTAGTTTAACGGTATTTAACGTTGGTTTAACGCCATTTAGCATTGGTTTAACGCTATTTTTACTTTAGTTGCATTTAACGTTGGTTTAACGTCATTTAACAATTAATTTAACGTTGTTTGTTTAATTAAACGTCATTTGCGTTGGTTTAACGACATTTAACGTTGGTTTAACGTCAATTAACGTTTAAGCGTCATTTAACGTTGGTTTCGTCATTTAGCTTTGGTTTAACGCCATTTACGTTAGTTTAACGTCATTTAAAGTTAGTTTAATGATGTTTATTGGTTTAACGCCATTTTAACGTTAGTTTAACGTCATTTACGTTGGTTAACGGTATTTAACGTTAGTTTAACGCGTTTTAACGTTAGTTTAACGCCATTTGCGTTGGTTTAACGCCATTTTACGTTATTTAACGCCATTTAACTTTGTTTTAACGTCATTTAACGTTAGTTAAACGTCATTTGCGTTGGTTTTAACGATATTTAACGTTAGTTTAACTTCATTAACGTTGGTTGTTTTGACAACGTAATTAAACGTCATTTAACGTGTTTAACGCCATTTAACGTTAGTTTGCGCCATTTAGCATTAGTTTAACGTCATTTAATGTTGTTGTAGATAGGTTTAGCGTGTAGTCGCCATTTAGCGTTGGTTTTAACGGCATTGATGATAGTTTAACGTTATTTAAGCGTAATTAAACGCCATTAACGTTGGTTTAACGGCTTGTGGTTTGCCATTTAACGTTAGTTTAACGCCATTTAACGTGGTTTAACGCCATTTAACGTTAGTTTAACGCCATTTTACGTTAGTTTACGCTGTTTGCATTGGTTTAATGTCATTTAACGTTAGTTTAACGATATTTAACGTTGGTTTAACGCCATTTAACGTTAGTTTAGCGGCATTTAACGTTAGTTTAACGGCATTTAACGTTAGTTTAGCTCCATTTCTTGATTAGTTTAGCGTTGTTTAACGTAATTAAACGCCATTTAACGTTGGTTTAACGCCGTAACGTTAGTTTACGCCGATTTAACGTTGGTTTAACGCCATTTAACGTTAGTTTTAACGCCATTTAACGTTAGTTTATGCCATTTAACGTTAGTTTAACGCCATTTTGCGTTGGTTTAACGCCATTTAACGTTAGTTTAACGCCATTTAACGTTGGTTTAACGTCATTTAACGTTAGTTTAACGCCATTTAACTTTGGTTTAATGCCATTTTAACGTTAGTTTAACGCCATTTAGATAGTTTAACGCTGTTACCGTTAGTTTGCTTCATTTTAACGTTAGTTTTGCTTTATTTAACGTTAATTAAACGCCATTTTAACGGTTAGTTTAACGCCATTTAAATTGGTTTAACGCCGTTTCGTTAGTTTAACTCCATTTAACATTAGTTTAACGTCATTTTAACGTTAATTAAACGCCATTTTAACGTTGGTTTAACGCCATTTACATTAGTTTAACGATATTTAACATTAGTTTAACGCCATTTAACGTTGGTTTAACGCCGTTTAAAGGTTAGTTTAACGCCGTTTTAACGTTGGTTTATCGCCATTGCGTTAGTTTTAACCCATTTTACTTTAGTTTAACGCCATTTAACGTTAGTTTAACGTCATTTAACGTTAATTAAACGCCATTAACGTTTAACGCCATTTTAACGTTAGTTTAACGCCATTTATCGTTGGTTGTCATTTAACAATTTTAACGCTATTTAACGTTGGTTTAACTTCCATTTAATTGTTGGCTTTCGTTAATTAAACGCCATTTTCGTTAGTTTAACGCCATTTAACGTTAGTTTAACTTCATTTAACGTTAGTTTAACGTTATTTAATGTTGTTTTTTTTGTTTTGGTTTGTTAATTAAACGCCGTTTATCGTTGGTTTAATGCCATTTTAACGTTAGTTTAACGTCATTTAACGTTAGTTTAACGTTGTTAACGTTGATTATGCGTAATTTAACTTTGGTTTAACGCCATTTAGCGTTGGTTTGCGCTTTATCGTTAGTTTAACTTCGTTTAACGTTAATTTAACGCCATTTAACGTTAGTTTAACGCCATTTAACGTTAGTTAACGCCATTTAACGTTAGTTTAACGCCATTCGCGTTAGTTTAACGCCATTTAACGTTAGTTTAACTTCGTTTAACTTGATTAAACAACGTTAGTTAACGCCATTTAACGTTAGGTTTAACGTTATTAGCTTTAATTAAACGCCATTTAACGTTAGTTTAACGCCATTTAACGTTAGTTTAACGCCATTTAACGTTAGTTTAACGCCATTTAACGTTAGTTTAATTCCATTTAACGTTAGTTTAACGCCATTTAACGTTAGTTTAACGCCATTTAACGTTAGTTAAACGTCATTTAATGTGGTTAACGTCATTTAATGTTAGTTTAACGTCATTTGCGCGATAGTTTAACGCCATTTAACGTTAGTTTAACGCCATTTTAACGTTAGTTCAACGTCATTTTAACGCTAATTAAACGCCATTTAACGTTAGTTAAACGTCATTTAACAATTAAACGCCATTTAACGTTAGTTTAACGCCATTTTAACCTTAATTAAAGCATAACCGTTTAACGTTATTAAACGTCATTTCATGTTAGTTTAACGTCATTTAACGTTAGTTTAACGCCATTTAATTTTGGTTTAACGCCATTTAACGTTGGTTCAACGTCATTTAACGTTAATTTAACGCCATTTATCGTTAGTTTAACGCCATTTAACGTTAGTTTAACGTCATTTAACCTTAATTAAACGCCATTTAACGTTAGTTTAACGTATTTAACCTTAGTTAAACGTCATTTAAAGTTAGTTTATCGCCATTTTAACGTTAGTTTAACGCCATTTAACGTTAGTTTAACGTCATTTAACGTAATTAAACGCCATTTTAACTTTAGTTTAACGCCATTTAACGTTAGTTTAACGCGTCATTTAAGTTAGTTTAACGTAACGTTAGTTTAACCCATTTAACGTTAGTTTAACTTCATTTAACGTTAATTAAACGCCATTTAACGTTAGTTTAACGCCATTAACGTTAGTTTAATGCCATTTAACGTTAGTTTAACGCCATTTAACGTTAATTTAACGCCATTTAACGTTAGTTTAACCATTTAACGTTAGTTAAACGTCATTTAACGTTAGTTAACGCCATTTAACGTTAGTTTAACGCATATTTAACGTTGGTTAACGCCATTTAACGTTAGTTCAACGTCATTTAACCTTAATTAAACGCCATTTAACGTTAGTTTAACGCCATTTAACGTTAGTTAAACGTCATTTAACGTTAATTAAACGCCATTTAACGTTAGTTTAACGCCATTTAACGTTAGTTTAACGTCATTTAACCTTACTTAAACGCCAACCTTTAGTTTAACGCCATTTAACGTTAGTTAAACGTCATTTAACGTTAATTTAACGATATTTAACGTTAGTTTAACTTCATTTAACGTTAGTTTAACTCATTTAACGTTAATTAAACGCCATTTAACGTTAGTTTAACGCCATTTAACGTTAGTTAAACGTCATTTAATGTTAGTTTAACGTCATTTAACGTTGATTTAACGCCATTAACGTTAGTTTAACGCCATTTAACGTCATTTAACCTTAATTAAACGCCATTTAACGTTAGTTTAACGCCATTAACGTTAATTAAACGTCATTTAACGTTAGTTTAACGTTAATTAACGTTAGTTTAACGCCATTTAACATTAGTTTAACGTCATTTAACCTTAATTAAACGCCATTTTAACGTTGGTTTAACGCCATTTAACGTTAATTAAACGCCATTTAACGTTTGTTTAACGCCATTTAACGTTAGTTTAACGCCATTTAACGTTAGTTTAACGTCATTTAATAATTAAACGCCATTTAACGTTTGTTTAACGCCATTTAACGTTAGTTTAACGTCATTTTAACGTTGAATAACGCCATTTAACGTTAGTTAAACGCCATTTAACGTTAGTTAACGTCATTTAACGTTAGTTTAACGCCATTTATCGTTAGTTTAACGCCATTTAACGTTAGTTAAACGTCATTTAATGTTAGTTTAACGTCATTTAACGTTAGTTTAACAGTTCATTTAACGTTAGTTTAACGCCATTTAACGTTAGTTTAACGTCATTAACTGTAATTAGAAGCGCCATTTAACGTTAGTTTAACGCCATTTAACGTTAGTTAAACGTCATTTAACGTTAATTTAACGCTATTTTAACGTTGGTTAACGCCATTTAACGTTAGTTTAACGTCATTTAACGTTAATTAAACGCCATTTTAACTAGTTTAACGCCATTTAACGTTAGTTTAACGTCATTTAACGTTAATTTCTGATATTTAACGTTAGTTTGCTTCATTTAACGTTAGTTTAACTGTTTAACGTTAATTAAACGTCATTTAACGTTAGTTTAACGCCATTTAACGTTAGTTAAACGTCATTTAATTTTAGTTTAACGTCATTTAACGTTGGTTTAACGCCATTTAACGTTAGTTTAACGCCATTTAACGTCATTTAACGTAATTAAATGCCATTTAACGTTGTTTAG
>NW_024735738.1:0-13041 GCF_018991925.1 Homarus americanus | reverse complement strand
GGGCCGAGCACCCCTTCAGTGCTATGACCCGGAGTGTGTGGGCCGGGCACCCTTTCAGTGCCATGACCCTGGGTGTGAGGGCCGGTGACTCCTTCAGTGACATGACCCGGGGTGTGAGGGCCGGGCACCCTTACTGCACCATGACCCGGGGTGTGAGGGCCGGGCTCGATTTCAGTGCCATGAATCGGGGTGTGAGGGCCGGGCACCCCTCTAGCACCATGACACGGGGTATAAAGGCCGGGCACCCCTTCAATGACATGACCCGGTGTGTGTTTGCCGGGTACCCTTTCAGTGCCATGACCCGGGGTGTGAGGTCCGGGCACCCGTTTAGGTCTATAACCAGGGGTGTGAGGGCCGGGTACACCTTCAGTGCCATGGCCAGGGGTGTGACGGCCGGGTACCCCTTCAGTGACATGACCCGGGGCGTGAGGGCCGGGCACTATTTCAGTGCCATGAAATGGGGTGTGAAGGCCGGGCAACCCTACAGTGCTGTGAACCGGGGTTTGATGGCCGGGCACCCCTTCACATGAACCGGGGTGTGAGGGCCGGGCACTATTTCAGTGCCATGAAATGGGGTGTGAAGGCCGGGCAACCCTTCAGTGCCATGAATCGGGGTGTAAGGGCCGGGCACGCCATCAGCGCCAAGACACGGGGTGTGAGGGCCGGCCTCGATTTCAGTGCCATGAATAAGGGTGTGAGGGCCGGTCACCCCTCCAGCACCATGACCTGGGGTGTGAGGGCCGGGCACCCCTCCAGCACCATGACCCGGAGTGTGAGGGCCGGGCACCCCTTCAATGCCATGAACCGGGGTGTGAGTGCCGGGCACCCTTTCAGTGCTATGAAACGGGGTGTGAGGGCCGGGCACCCCTTCAATGACATGACCCGGAGTGAGTGGGCCGGCCACCCTTTCAGTGCCATGAACCGGTGTGTGAGGGCCGGTCACTCCTTCAGTGCCATGACCCGGGGTGTGAGGGCCGGGCACCCCTTCAGCCCCATGACCCTGGTGTGATGGCCCTGCACCCGTTTAGGTCTATGACAATGGGTGTGAGGGCCGTTCACACCTTCAGTGCCATGTCCAGGGGTGTGACGGCCGGGCACCGCTTCAGTGCCATGACCTGGGGTGTGAGGGCCGGGAACCCCTTCAGTGACATGACCCGGGGCGTCAGGGCCGGGCACCCCTTCAGTGCCATGAAACGGGGTGTGAGGTCCGGGCACTTCAATGACATGACCCGGAGGTGGGTGGGCTGGCACTCTTTCAGTGCCATGACCCGGGGTGTGAGGGCCGGGCACCCCTTCAGCCCTATGACCCGGGGTGTGATGGCCGGGCACCCGTTTAGGTCTATGACAAGGAGTGTGAGGGCCGGGCACACCTTCAGTGCCATGTCCAGGGGTGTGACGCCCGGGCACCGCTTCAGTGCCATGACCTGGGTTGTGAGGGCCGGGAACCCCTTCAGTGACATGACCCGGGGCATCAGGGCCGGGCACCCCTTCAGTGCCATGAAACGGGGTGTGAGGGCCGGGCCCGATTTTAGTTCCATAAATCGGGGTGTGAGGTCCGGGCATCCCTCCAGCACCATTACCCGGGGTATATGGGCCGGGCACCCCTTCAGTGCTATGACCCGGGGAGTGAGGGCCGGGCACCCTTTCAGTGACATGACCCGGGGTGTGAGGGCCGGGCACCCCTTCAAAGACATAAAAACATAAGAACATAAGAATGGAGGAAACTGCAGCGGGCCTATTGGCCCATACTGGGCAGTCCCGTTTACACCCAACCCCTATTGCTCATATGAGCATCCAACCTATGTTTGAAGCAATTCAGCGTATTCGAGTTAATGATGATATTTGGTAACTTGTTCCATTCATCCACTACTCTGTTTCCAAACCAGTGTCTACCTATTTCACGCCTAAATCTAAATTTGTCTAATTTAAATCCATTGTTACGAGTTCGCTCCTGGTTGGATAATTTGAGTACCTTTGTAATGTCCCCTTTGTTTAGCCCTGTCTTCCACTTATACACCTCTATCAGGTCGCCCCTCGCTCTACGTCTCTCGAGGGAGTGCAAATTAAGATGCTTTAACCCGTCTCTATACTCAAGGTTCCTAATGCCCGGGATTAGCCTTGTCATTCTCCTCTGAATTCTTTCCAAGGATTCTATATCCATTCTGTAATACGGTGACCAGAACTGAACTGCGTAATCCAGGTGTGGTCTCACAAGAGCAAGATACAGTTTTAGGATGACCTCGCTAGTCTTGTATAAAACACTCCTTTGTATGAACCCAAGTACTTTATTAGCCTTGTTACGAGCAAAAACACATTGTTTACTTGGCTTAAGGTTCCTACTTATCATTACTCCTAAATCTCTCTCGCAGTCGGATTTCTCTATGGCATCGTTGTTCATCTGTTATCTGGTTTCCCTGTTTACATCTCCTATACTGAGTACTTTACATTTGTCGACATTGAATTTCATCTGCCATTTTTCAGACCATTGGAAAAATTTGTTTAGATCTTCCTGTAGTTTTGCCGAGTCCTCGTCAGATTTGATAACACGTCCTATTTTAGTGTCATCAGCAAATTTACTTATGTTGCTGTCTATGCCGATATCTATGTCGTTTATGTATATAATAAACAATAATGGTCCAAGTACTGAGCCTTGGGGAACTCCACTTGTGACGTTGTTCAATGGGACTTAGTGTCAAGTATCGCTCACTGCTGTTTCTGTCCCGTAACCACGCCCCATCCATTAAGGATGTCACCTTTGATGCTATGAGCTTTACCTTTCTAATTAGTCTCGGGGACTTGTCGAAGGCTTTGCTAAAGTCGAGATATACCACATCATAATTGCTCTCGTCCACTGATTCGAAAAAAACTGATGAAAAGAATTTTTAATAGATTAGTTAGGCAAGAATGTCCGCTTGTGAAGCCATGCTGGGAATCATTGATCAATCGGTGCTTCTCCAGGTGATTTCGAATAGAGTTTGAAATGATTGCTTCCAGTAATTTGCCTACTATTGATGTTAGACTGATTACGTAGTTAGAGGATAGTGATCTATCCCTCTTCTTGAAAATCGGTATTACATTCGCTATCCTCCAGGATTCTGGTACTACACCTGTTTTTAAGGACATGTTAAACAACTTTGCTAAGGGCATACTAAGCTCTTCCTTACATTCCTTTAATACTCTGGCAAATATCTCATCGGGACCAGGTGACTTATTAGGCTTTAGTTTGTCTATTTGCTTACTAACATCGTTACTGGTCACTACTATCTCACTTAATTTGTTTTCTTCACTATCTCTGAATAGAATCGGTGCCTCGGGTATCATGTTTAAATTTTCCGTGGTGAAAACTGTTGAAAAATATTTATTCAAATTATTGCTCATTTCTCCGTCGTTATCAGTGAGCTCGCCGGAGTCTGACCGTATTGGTCCAATCTTTTCTCGTGTTTTAGTTTGATACATTTGGTAGAATCCTTTGGGGTTTGTGTTCGCCTCCCTTGCTATCCTTACCTCATTATTCCTCTTTGCTTTCCTTATCTCGGTTTTAACTCTACTCGCCAATACCCTATAATAGTCCCGGAGGTGAATTTCGCCAAGATTTATCCTTCTACCTATAGCCTTCCTTTGGCCAATGATGTTCTTTAAATAATTATTTATCCATTTTGGGTCATTGTTGTCTGATCTGAGTTTTTTGTATGGTATGTTCTGCCTTTGTGCATTAAATAACTCACTATTTAAATTGTCGTGGAACTCGGCAATCTCAGATCTCGTTATCAGGTCGGTGTCATCTGTCAGGTTCACGGCCAAGCGCGACACCCCCATACTCAGCTGCCTCTTTAAACTGTCAAAGTTTGCCCTTCTGAAATCTGGTACTTTAGTGGAATTTTCCTTACGTCTGCCCTGAAAATCTAACTGGAATCGAATTTCTTTGTGATAGCTGTTTGCAAGTTCGTTCCCTACCTCGACATTGCTAATGAGGTTTTCTCTGTTCGTCAGAACTAAATCCAGTATATTATTACCCCGTGTGGGTTCGGTTATATGTTGACTTAGGAAACAGTCCTGGATCGTCTCGAGAAAATCCTCTGATTCTGAGTTACCCGTAAGGACAGTCCAATCTATTTGGCCAAGGTTAAAGTCGCCTACTATACAGACTTTGTTGTGTATGGAAGCCCTGCGCATTTCATCCCAGATAAGTCGCTCATTGACGCTATCAAGATTGGGGGGTCTATATATTACCCCTGTGATTAATTTTTCCCGACCGTCGCTTAATTCTATCCAAATTGTTTCTGTATTCCTCTCAGTTTTTATTTCCTTATTTATTTCACACTTCAGATTATCCCTAACATAGATTGCTACTCCGCCTCCTTTCCTGGTCTGCCTATCGGTATGGAACAGTTTGTAACCCGCAATTTGGTATTCGACTGGTAATTCACGTGTGTCTATGTTGATCCATGTTTCAGTGAATGCAATTATATCGATTTCTTCGGTACATACCAAGGCCTTAATATCATCCATTTTGTTTCTCATACTTCTACTGTTCGCGTAGTATACATTTAAGTTAGTCGTGTTCTGAGTCCTTCCCTTACCGCGTTTAGTTTTAAACTCCCTGTCTAATTTAGTTTTGTCATCATTCCTAACACTATTTCCCTGTAATCTTTCGCCTTGTTTACCCGCTCCCACTGCAGTCTCCTCCACCCCCGTGCTCCTATGTTCTCTTAGCAGTTTAAAGACTTCGATATCTTTTGAACTGCCCCCTCTAGAGCCCCAGCCAGGGTTGCTACTCCATCCCTAGACAGGTGCACCCCATCCCTAGCATAAAGGTCCCTTCTGCCATAGAAGTTGTCCCAGTTGTCAATGAATGGGACTGATATTGACTTGCAATATCTGTCAAGACGGTCGTTAACACCAACTGCCCTTGACAACCATTCACTGCCAACTCTCCTTCTAGGCAGGACACGCATATGATAGGGATCCCTCCCTTAGTCCTAATACGATCTATGGCTGCCTTGAACTTATCAAGAAGTTCCTCGCTCCTACACCGGCCAATATCATTGCCTCCTGCACTGAGGCAGATAATGGGTTTGTTCCCATTACCAGACAAGATATTGTCCATCCTATCAACTATATCCCCCACCCCAGCTCCTGGCAAACACACCCTCATCCTATTTTTGTTTTTACCACAAAAGGCCCTGTCCATGTACCTTACCTGTGAGTCACCAACAATTAAAGTTTTTATACCTTCCTTGTCATCCCTGCCCCTGACTGTACTAACGTCCAATTCGTCTATCAAGGGACTGAACGGGTTGGTACACTTAGCTGTTGTTGTCGTTGTTGTTGTATCCTTCGAGTGCTTCTTCACCACCAGCTTGGTCCTCCCACTACTCACGACTTTCCACTCGTTTGATTTTTCGTCAGACACTGGCTTTACTCGTCCAGCCTCTCCTTTTAACATCGCCAGCTCTTTCCTTAAGAGTGTGTGGGCCGGGCACCCGTTCAGTGCCATGACCCTGGGTGTGAGGGCAGGTGACTCCTTCAGTGCCATGACCCGGGGTGTGAGGGCCGGGCACCCTTACAGCACCATGACCCAGGGTGTGAGGGCCGGGCTCGATTTCAGTGCCATGAATCGGGGTGTGAGGGCCGGGCACCCCTATAGCACCATGAAACGGGGTATAAGGTCCGGGCACCCCTTCAATGACATGACCCGGGGTGTGTTTACCAGGTACCCTTTTAGTGCCATGACCCGGGGTGTGAGGGCCGGGCACCCGTTTAGGTCTATAACCAGGGGTGTGAGGGCAAGGCACACCTTCAGTGCCATGGCCAAGGGTGTGACGGCCGGGCACCCCTTCAGTGACATGACCCGTGGTGTGAGGGCTGGGCACAATTTCAGTGCCATGAAATGGGGTGTGAAGGCCGGGACACCTTACAGTGGTGTGAACCGGGGTGTGAGGGCCGGGCACCCCTTCACATGACCCGGGGTGTGAGGGCCGGGCACCCTTTCAGTGCCATGAATCGGGGTGTGAGGGCCGGGCACCCCTTCAGCTCCATGACCCGGGGTGTGAGCGCCGGGAACCGCTTCAACCCCATGGCCTGTGGTGTGAGGGCCGGGCACCCCTTTAGGCCCATGACCCGGTGTATGTGGGCCGTGCACCGCTTCAGTGACATGACCTGGGTGTGAGGGCTAGGCACCTTTTAGTGACATGTCCTGGGGTGTGTGAGGGGCTGGCAACCCTCCAGCACCATGACCCGGAGGTGAGGGCCAGGCACCCTTCAGTGACATGACCCGGGTGTGAGGGCCGGGCACCCTTACAGCACCATGACCCGGGGTGTGAGGGCCGGGCTCGATTTCAGTGCCATGAATCGGGGTGTGAGGGACGGGCACCCCTCTAGCACCATGACACGGGGTATAAGAGCCGGGCACCCCTTCAATGACATGACACGGTGTGTGTTTGCCGGGTACCCTTTCAGTGCCATGACCCGGGGTGTGAGGTCCGGGCACCCGTTTAGGTCTATATCCAGGGGTGTGAGGGCCGGGCACACCTTCAGTGCCATGGCCAGGGGTGTGACGGCCGGGCACCCCTTCAGTGACATGACCCGGGGTGTGAGGGCCAGGCACTATTTCAGTGCCATGAAATGGGGTGTGAAGGCCGGGCAACCCTACAGTGCTGTGAACCGGGGTGTGAGGGCCGGGCACCCCTTCACATGACCCGGGGTGTGAGGGCCGGGTGCCATGACCCGCGGTGTGAGGGCCATGCACCCCATCAGTGACATGACCCGGAGAGTGAGGGCCGGTACCCCGTTTAGTGACATGACATGGGGTGTGAGGGCCGGGGACCCCTCCAGCACCATGACCTGGAGTGTGAGGGGCTGGGCACCCCTCCAGCACCATGACCTGAGTGAGTCGCACCCTCTTCAAAGCCATGAACTGGGTGTGAGGGTCAGCACCCTTTCAGTGCTATGAAACGGGGTGTGGGAGGGCCGGCACCCCCCTTCAATGACATGACCCGGAGTGAGTGGGCCGGGCACCCTTTCAGTGCCATGAACCGGTGTGTGAGGGCCGGTCACTCCTTCAGTGCCATGACCCGGGGTGTGAGGGCCGGGCACCCCTACAGCCCCATGACCCTGGGGTGATGGCCCTGCACCCGTTTAGGTCTATGACAATGGGTGTGAGGGCCGGGCACACCTTCAGTGCCATGTCCAGGGGTGTGATGGCCGGGCACCGCTTCAGTGCCATGACCTGGGGTGTGAGGGCCGGGAACCCCTTCAGTGCCATGAAACGGGGTGTGAGGGCCGGGCTCGATTTTAGTTCCATGAATCGGGGTGTGAGGGCCGGGCATCCCTCCAGCACCATCACCCGGGGTATATGGGCCGGGCACCCCTTCAGTGCTATGACCCGGGAAGTGAGGGCCGGGAACCCTTTCAGTGACATGACCTGGGGTGAGGGCCGCACCCCTTCAATGACATGACCTGGAGTGTGTGGGCCAGGCACCCTTTCAGTGCCATGACCCTGGGCGTGAGGGCCGGTGACCTTCAGTGACATGACCTGGGTGTGAGGGCCGGGCACCCCTACTGCACCATGACCTGGGGCAGGGAGGGCCGGGCCTGATTATGCCAAGAATCCCGGGTGTGAGGGCCAAGGCACCCCCTAGCACCATGACACCGATAATAAGGGCCGGGCACCCCTTCAATGACATGACCCGGTGTGTGTTTGCCGGGTACCCTTTCAGTGCCATGACCCGGGGTGTGAGGTCCGGGCACCCGTTTAGGTCTATAACCAGGGGTGTGAGGGCCGGGCACACCTTCAGTGCCATGGCCAGGGGTGTGACGGCCGGGCACCCCTTCAGTGACATGACCCGGGGTGTGAGGGCCGGGCACTATTTCAGTGCCATGAAATGGGGTGTGAAGGCCGGGCAACCCTACAGTGCTGTGAACCGGGGTTTGATGGCCGGGCACCCCTTCACATGAACCGGGGTGTGAGGGCCGGGCACTATTTCAGTGCCATGAAATGGGGTGTGAAGGCCGGGCAACCCTTCAGTGCCATGAATCGGGGTGTAAGGGCCGGGCACGCCATCAGCGCCAAGACACGGGGTGTGAGGGCCGGCCTCGATTTCAGTGCCATGAATAAGGGTGTGAGGGCCGGTCACCCCTCCAGCACCATGACCTGGGGTGTGAGGGCCGGGCACCCCTCCAGCACCATGACCCGGAGTGTGAGGGCCGGGCACCCCTTCAATGCCATGAACCGGGGTGTGAGTGCCGGGCACCCTTTCAGTGCTATGAAACGGGGTGTGAGGGCCGGGCACCCCTTCAATGACATGACCCGGAGTGAGTGGGCCGGCCACCCTTTCAGTGCCATGAACCGGTGTGTGAGGGCCGGTCACTCCTTCAGTGCCATGACCCGGGGTGTGAGGGCCGGGCACCCCTTCAGCCCCATGACCCTGGTGTGATGGCCCTGCACCCGTTTAGGTCTATGACAATGGGTGTGAGGGCCGTTCACACCTTCAGTGCCATGTCCAGGGGTGTGACGGCCGGGCACCGCTTCAGTGCCATGACCTGGGGTGTGAGGGCCGGGAACCCCTTCAGTGACATGACCCGGGGCGTCAGGGCCGGGCACCCCTTCAGTGCCATGAAACGGGGTGTGAGGTCCGGGCTCGATTTTAGTTCCATGAATCGGGGTGTGAGGGCCGGGCTTCCCTCCAGCACCATTACCCGGGGTATATGGGCCGGGCACCCCTTCAGTGCTATGACCCGGGAGTGAGGGCCGGGCACCCTTTCAGTGACATGACCCGGGGTGTGAGGGCCGGGCACCCCTTCAATGACATGACCCGGAGTGTGTGGGCCGGGCACCCTTTCAGTGCCATGACCCTGGGTGTGAGGCCGGTGACTCCTTCAGTGACATGACCCGGGGTGTGAGGGCCGGGCACCCTTACAGCACCATGACCCGGGGTGTGAGGGCCGGGCTCGATTTCAGTGCCATGAATCGGGGTGTGAGGGCCGGGCACCCCTTTAGCACCATGCCACGGGGTATAAGGGCCGGGCACCCCTTCAATGACATGACCCGGTGTGCGTTTGCCGGGTACCCTTTCAGTGCCATGACCCGGGGTGTGAGGTCCGGGCACCCGTTTAGGTCTATAACCAGGGGTGTGAGGGCCGGGCACACCTTCAGTGCCATGGCCAGGGGTGTGACGGCCGGACACCCCTTCAGTCACATAACCCGGGGTGTGAGGGCCGGGCACTATTTCAGTGCCATGAAATGGGGTGTGAAGGCCGGGCAACCCTACAGTGCTGTGAACCGGGGTGTGAGGGCCGGGCACCCCTTCACATGACCCGGGGTGTGAGGGCCGGGCACCCCTTCAGTGCTATGAATCGGGGTGTGAGGGCCGGGCACCCCTTCAGCGCCATGACACGGGGTGTGAGGGCCGGCCTCGATTTCAGTGCCATGAATACGGGTATGAGTGCCTGTCACCCCTCCAGCACCATGACCTGGGGTATGAGGGTCGAGCACCCCTTCAGTGCTATGACCCTGGGTGTGAAGGCTGGGCACCCTTGCAGTGACATTACCGGGGTGTCAGGGCCGGGCACGCCTTCAATGACATGACCCGGGGTGTGTGGGCCGGGCACCCTTTCAGTGATATGACCCGGGGTGTGAGGGCCGGTCACCTCTTCAGCCCCATGACCAGAGGTGTGAGGGCCGGGCACTCGTTTAGGTCTATGACCAGGGGTGTGAGGGCCGGACACTCGTTTAGCTCTATGACCACGGGTGTGAGGGCCGGGCACACCTTCAGTGCCATGGCCAGGGGTGTGACGGACGGGCACCTCATCAGTGCCATGACCCGGGATGTGAGGGCCGGGTACCTCTTCAGTGACATGACCCGGAGTGTGAGGGCCTGGCACCTCTATAGTGACATGACCCGGGGTGTGAGGGCCGGGCACCCTTTCAGTGCCATGAATCGGGGTGTAGGGCCGGGCACCACTTTAGGTACATGACCAGGGGTGTGAGGGCCGGGCAAACCTTCAGTGCCATGGCCACGGGTGTGAGGGCCGGGCACCCCTTCAGTGCTATGTCCCGGGGTGTGAGGCCCGGGCACCCTTTCAGTGACGTGAACCGGGGTGTGAGGGCCGGGCACCTCTTCAATGACATGACCCGTAGTGGATGGGCCGGGCACCCTTTCAGTGCAATTAGCCGGGGTGTGAGGGCCGGTCACTCCTTCAGTGCCATGACCCGGGGTGTGAGAAACCGGGCACCCCTTCAGCCCCATGACCCGGGCTGTGAGGGCCGGGCACCCGTTTAGGTCTATGACCAGGGGTGTGAGGGCCGGGCACACCTTCAGTGCCATGACCCGGGGTCTGAGGGCCGGGAACCCCTTCAATGACATGACCCGGGGCGTCAGGGCCGGGCAACCTTACAGTGCTGTGAACCGGGGTGTGAGGGCCGGGCACCCCTTCACATGACCCGGGGTGTGAGAGCCGGGCACCCCTTCACATGACAAGACCCGTAGTGGATGGGCCGGGCACCCCTTCAGTGCTATGAATCGGGGTGTGAGGGCCGGGCACCCCTTCAGCACTATGACCCGGGTGTGAGGGCCGCCTCGATTTCTCAGTGCCATGAATCGGGCAGGTGGGAGGGCCGGGCACCCCTCTAGCACCATGACCCGGGGTATGAGGGCCGGGCACCCCTTCAGTGCTATGACTCGGGGTGTGAGGGCCGGGCACCCTTTCAGTGACATGACCCGGGGTGTGAGGACCGGGAACCCCTTCAATGACATGAACCTGGAGTGTGTGGGCCGGGCACCCTTTGAGTGCCATGACCCGGGGTGTGAGGGCCCGTCACTCCTTCAGTGCCATGACCCGGGATGTGAGGGCCGGGCAACCCTTCAGCACTATGACCTGGGGTGTGAGGGCCGGGATCGATTACCAGTGCCAAGAATCGGGGTGTGAGGTCCGGGCACCCCTCAAGCACCATGACCCAGAGTATGAGGGCCGGGCACCCCTTTAATGACATGACCCGTGGTGTGTGGTCCGGGCCCCCTTTCAGTGCCATGAACCGGGGTGTGAGGGACGGGCACCCGTTTAGGTCTATAACCAAGGGTGTGAGGGCCGGGCACACCTTCAGTGCCATGGCCAGGGGTGTGACGGCCGGGCACCGCTTCAGTGCCATGACCCGGGGTGTGAGGGCCGGGCACCCCTTCAGTGACATGACAAGGGGCGTCAGGGCCGGGCACCCCTTCAGTGCCATGAGCCGGGGTGTGAGGGCCGGGCACTCCTTCAGTGCCATGAAACTGGGTGTGAGGGCCGGGCACCCCTACAGAGCAATGAACCAGGGTGTGAGGGCCGGGCACCCCTTCACATGACACGGGGTGTGAGGGCCGGGCACCTTTTGAGTGCCATGAATCGGGGTGTGATGGCCGGGCACCACTTCAGCTCCATGACCCGTGGTGTGAGCGCCGGGAACCGCTTCAACCCCATGGCCTGTGGTGTGAGGGTCGGGCACCCCTCCAGCACTGGGCGACCCGGAGTGTGAGGGACGGCACCCCTTCAATGCCATGAACTGGGTGTGAGGGCCGGGCACCTTTAGTGCTATAAAACGGGGTGTGTGAGGGCCGGGCACCCTTTCAGTGCCATGAACCCGGAGTGAGTGGGCTGGGCACCGCTTCAGTGCCATGACCTGGTGTGTGAGGGCCGGGAACGCCTTCAGTGACATGACCCGGGGCATCAGGGCCGGGCACCCCTTCAGTGCCATGAAACGGGGTGTGAGGGCCGGGCTTGATTTTAGTTCCATGAATCGGGATGTGAGGGCCGGGCATCCCTCCAGCACCATTACCCGGGGTATATGGGCCGGGCACCCCTTCAGTGCTATGACCCGGGGAGTGAGGGCCGGCACCCTTTCAGTGACATGACCCGGGGTGTGAGGGCCGGGCACCCCTTCAATGACATGACCCTGAGTGCGTGGGCCGGGCACCCTTTCAGTGCCATGACCCTGTGTGTGAGAGGGCCGGGTGACTCCTTCCAGTGAATATGACCAGGGGTGTGGGAGGGCCGGGCACCCTTACAGCACCATGACCCGGGGTGTGAGGGCCGGGCCTGATTTCAGTGCCATGAATCGGGGTGTGTGAGGGCCGGGCACCCTTCTAGCACCATGACACGGGGTATAAGGGCCGGGCACCCCTTCAATGACATGACCCGGTGGGTGTTTGCCGGGTACCCTTTCAGTGCCATGACCCGGGGTGTAAGGTCCGGGCACCCGTTTAGGTCTATAACCAGGGGTGTGAGGGCCGGGTACACCTTCAGTGCCATGGCCAGGGGTGTGACGGCCGGGCACCCCTTCAGTGACATGACCCAGGGCGTGAGGGCCGGGCACTATTTCAGTGCCATGAAATGGGGTGTGAAGGCCGGGCAACCCTACAGTGCTGTGAACCGGGGTGTGAGGGCCGGGCACCCCTTCACATGACCCGGGGTGTGAGGGCCGGGCACCCCTACAGTGCCATGAATCGGGGTGTGAGGGCCGGGCACCTTTTCAGCGACAAGACCCGGGGTGTGAGGGCCGGCCTCGATTTCAGTGCGATGAATAAGGGTGTGAGGGCCGGTCACCCCTCCAGCACCATGACCTGGGGTATGAGGGCCGAGCACCCCTTCAGTGCTATGACCCGGGGTGTGAGGGCCGGGCACCCTTTCAGTGATATGACCCGGGGTGTGAGGGCCGGGCACCCCTTCAATGACATGACCCGGGGTGTGTGGTCCGGGCACCCTTTCAGTGCTATGATCCGGGGTGTGAGGGCCGGTCACCCCTTCAGCCCCATGACCCGGGGTGTGAGGGCCGGGCACTCGTTTAGGTCTATGACCAGGGGTGTGAGGGCCGGACACTCGTTTAGCTCTATGACCACGGGTGTGAGGGCCGTGCACACCTTCAGTGCCATGGCCAGGGGTGTGACGGCCGGGCACCTCATCAGTGCCATGACCCGGGATGTGAGGGCCTGGCACCTCTATAGTGACATGACCCGGGGTGTGAGGGCCGGGCACCCTTTCAGCACCATGACCCTGGGTGTGAGGGCCGGG
>NW_024735737.1:0-12137 GCF_018991925.1 Homarus americanus | reverse complement strand
CCTAAGCGGCACGGGTGGTCCCCATTAGAGGTTCACGGCGCCATAAGCTCGTTGAACAGGCTTTGTGTGAAATATAGCAGAGTCTAGGACTGCTTTTATTGTCCTGGTGGCCCAGAGGTAGCATTCCCAGGTCACAATTATAAGATCGTCGGTTCAAATCCTGGTGGGGTGAGGTGTTGATTAAATGTAGAAGTCCGCGTGCTTTATTGGGCTAATGAAATGTATATGGATCCTCGTGTTTCGACGCCGCATTGGGTTAAGCGTTGCTCTGATCACCTAAGCGGCACGGGTGGTCCCCATTAGAGGTTCACAGCGCCATAAGCTCGTTGAACAGGCTTTGTGTGAAATATAGCAGAGTCTAGGACTGCTTTCATTGTCCTGGTGGCCCAGAGGAAGCATTCCCCGGTCACAATTATAAGATCGTGGGTTCAAATCCTGGTGGGGTGAGGTGTTGATTATATGTAGAAGTCTGCGTGCTTTATTGGGCTAATGAAAAATATATGGATCCTCGGGTTTCGAAGCTGCATTTGGTAAAACGTTGCTCTGATCACCTAAGCGGCACGGGTGGTCCCCATTAGAGGTTCACGGCGCCAAAAGCTCGTTGAACAGTCTTTGTGTGAAATATAGCAGAGTCTAGGACTGCTTTTACTGTCCTGGTGGCCCAGAGGAAGCATTCCCCGGTCACAATCATAAGATCGTGGGTTCAAATCCTGGTGGGGTGAGGTGTTGGTTAAATGTAGAAGTCCGCGTGCTTTATTGGGCTAATGAAATATATATGGATCCTCGTGTTTGACGCGCATTGGGTTAAAAGCGTTATCCTGATCCTCATGGCTGGGTGGTCCCCCATTAGAGGTTACGGCGCCAAAGCTCGTTGAACAGGCTTTGTGTGAAATATAGCAGAGTCTAGAATGCTTTTAGTGTCCTGAGTGGCCAGAGGTAGTGTTCCCGGTCACAATTAGAAGATCGTGGAGTTGAATCTGGTGGGGTGAGGTGTTGATTATATGAAGTCATTATGCTTTATTGGGCTAATAAGTATACTAGATCTCGATGGGTGGCTGCATTTGGTAAAACGTTGCTCTGATCACCTAAAAGCGGCGCGAATTGGTCCCCATTAGAGGTTCACGGCGCCATAAGCTCGTTGAACAGGCTTTGTGTGAAATATAGCAGAGTCTAGGACTGCTTTTATTGTCCTGGCGGCCCAGAGGTAGCGTCCCCCGGTCACAAATATACGATCGTGGGTTCAAATCCTGGTGGGGTGAGGTGTTGATTAAATGTAGAAATCCGCGTGCTTTATTGGGCTAATGAAATATATATGGATCCGCGTGTTTCGAAGCTGCATTTGGTAAAACGTTGCTCTGATAATCTAAGCGGCATGGGTGGTCCCCATTAGAGGTTCACGGCGCCAAAAGCTCGTTGAACAGTGTTTGTGTGAAATATAGCAGAGTCTAGGACTGCTTTTAGTGTCCTGGTGGCCCAGAGGTAGCATTCCCCGGTCACAATTATAAGATCGTGGGTTCGAATTCTGGTGGGGTGAGGTGTTGATTATATGTAGAAGTCCGCGTGCTTTATTGGGCTAATGAAATATATATGGATCCTCATGTTTCAACCGCATTTGGTTAGCGTTGCTCTCACCATCACCTAAGCTGACACGGGTGGTCCCCATTAGAGTTTCACGGCGCCATAAGCTCGTTGAACAGGCTATGTGTGAAATATAGCAGAGTCTAGGACTGCTTTTATTGTCCTTGTGGCCCAGAGTTAGCGTCCCCCGGTCACAATTAGAAGATCTTGGGTTCGAATCCTGGTGGGGTGTGTTGTTGATTATATGAAGAAGTGAGCGTGCTTTATTGGGCTAATGAAATATATATGGATCCTCATGTTTCGAAGCCGCATTTGGTAAAACGTTGCTCTGATTACCTAAGCGGCACGGGTGGTCCCCATTAAGTTCCACGGCGCCATAAGCTCGTTGAACAGGCTTTGTGTGAAATATAGCAGAGTCTAGGACTGCTTTTATTGACCTGAAGGCCCAGAGGTAGCGTTCCCCGGTCACAAT
This sequence comes from Homarus americanus, assembly GCF_018991925.1. Classification (NCBI taxonomy): domain Eukaryota; kingdom Metazoa; phylum Arthropoda; class Malacostraca; order Decapoda; family Nephropidae; genus Homarus; species Homarus americanus. The sequence continues at coordinate 10,087 of NW_024735737.1, read as the reverse complement.
TAGAAGATCGTGGGTTCGAATCCTGATGTGGTGAGGTGTTGATTATATGAAGAAGTCAGCGTGCTTTATTGGGCTAATGAAATATATATGGATCCTCATGTTTCGAAGCCGCATTTATTGGCTGTTACTTTCCTGATCACCCTAAGCGTTGGTCCCCTATAGTGGTTCACAGCGCCATAAACTCGTTGAACAGGCTTTGTGTGAAATATAGCAAGTCTAGGACTGCTTTTATTGTCCTAGTGGCCCAGAGGTAGCGTTCCCCGGTCACAATTATAAGATCGTGGGTTCAAATCCTGGTGGGGTGAGGTGTTGGTTATATGTAGAAGTCCGCGTGCTTTATTAGGCTAATGAAATATATATGGATTCTCGTGTTTCGAAGCCGCATTGGGTTAAGCGTTGCTCTGATCACCTAAGCGGGACGGGTGGTCCCCATTAGAGGTTCACGGCACCATAAGCTCGTTGAACAGGCTTTGTGTGAAATATAGCAGAGTCTAGTACTGCTTTTATTGTCCTGGTGGCCCAGAGGTAGCGTCCCCCGGTCACAATTATAAGATTGTGGGTTCAAATCTTGGTGGGGTGAGGTGTTGATTATATGTAGAAATCCGCGTGCTTTAATGGTCTAATGAAATATATATGGATCCTTTTTCTTTCGAAGCCGCATTTGGTAAAATGTTGGTCTGATCACCTAAGGGGCACTCGTGGTCCCCATTAGGGGTTCACGGCGCCATAAGCTCGTTGAACAGGCTTTGTGTGAAATATAGCAGAGTCTAGGACTGCTTTATTGTCCTGGTGGCCCAGAGTGGCGTCCCCCGGTCACAATATAAGATCATGGGTTTCAAATCTGGTGGGGAGTGGAGTGTTGATTAAGTAGCAGAAGTCCGCCTGCTATTTGGAGCTAATAAATATATGGATCCGCGTGTTTCGAAGCTGCATTTGGTAAACCGTTGCTCTGATCACCTAAGCGGCACGGGTGGTCCCCATTAGAGATTCACGGCGCCAAAAGCTCGTTGAACAGTCTTTGTGTGAAATATAGCAGAGTCTAGGACTGCTTTTAGTGTCCTGGTGGCCCAGAGGTAGCATTCCCCGGTCACAATTATACGATCGTGGGTTCAAATCCTGGTGGGGTGAGGTGTTGATTATATGTAGAAGTCCGCGTGCTTTATTGGGCTAATGAAATATATATGGATCCTTATGTTTCGAAGCCACATTTGGTTATGCGTTGCTCTGATCACCTAAGCGGCACGGGTGGTCCCCATTAGAGGTTCACGGCGCCATAAGCTCGTTGAACAGGCTTTGTGTGAAATATAGCAGAGTCTAGGACTTCTTTTATTGTCCTGGTGGCCCAGAGGTAGCATCCCTCGGTCACAAATATAAGATCGTGGGTTCAAATCCTGGAGGGGTGAGATGTTGATTATATGTAGAAGTCTGCGTGCTTTATTGGGCTAATGAAAAATATATGGATCCTCGGGTTTCGAAGCCGCATTTGGTAAAACGTTGCTCTGATCACCTAAGCGGCGCGGGTGGTCCCCATTAGAGATTCACGGCGCCATAAGCTCGTTGAACATGCTTTGTGTGAAATATAGCAGAGTTTAGGAATGCTTCTAGTGTCCTGGTGGGCCAGAGGTAGCGTTCCCCGGTCACAATTAGAAGATCGTGGGTTCGAATCCTGGTGGGGTGAGGTGTTGATTATATGAAGAAGTTCGCGTGCTTTATTGGGCTAATGAAATATATATGGATCCTCGTGTTTCGAAGCCGCATTTGGTAAAAACGTTGCTCTGATCACCTAAGCGGCATGGGTGGTCCCCATTAGAGGTTCACGACGCCATAAGCTCGTTGAACAGGCTCTGTGTGAAATATAACAGAGTCTAGGACTGCTATTATTGTCCTGGTGGCCCAGAGGTAGCGTTCCCCGGTCACAATTATAAGATCGTGGGTTCAAATCCTGGTGGGGTGAGGTGTTGATTAAATGTAGAAGTCCGCGTGCTTTATTGGGCGAATGAAATATATATGGATCCTTCTTGTTTCGAAGCCGCATTTGGTAAAACGTTGCTCTGATCACCTAAGCGGCATGGGTGTTCCCCATTAGAGGTTCACGGCGCCATAAGCTCATTGAACAGGCTTTGAGTGAAATATAGCAGAGTCTAGGACTGCTTCTATTGTCCTGGTGGCCCAGAGGTAGCGTCCCCCGGTCACAATTATAAGATTGTGGGTTCAAATCCTGGTGGGGTGAGGTGTTGATTATATGTAGAAGTCTGCGTGCTTTATTGGGCTAATGAAAAATATATGGATCCTCGGGTTTCGAAGCCGCATTTGGTAAAACGTTGCTCTGATCACCTAAGCGGCACGGGTGGTCCCCTATAGTGGTTCACAGCGCCATAAACTCGTTGAACAGGCTTTGTGTGAAATATAGCAGAGTCTAGGACTGCTTTTATTGTCCTGGTGGCCCAGAGGTAGCGTTCCCCCGTCACAATTATAAGATCATGGGTTCAAATCCTGGTGGGGTGAGGTGTTGATTATATGTAGAAGTCCGCGTGTTTTATTGGGCTAATGAAATATATATGGATCCTTCTTGTTTGGAAGCCGCATTTGGTAAAACGTTGCTCTGATCACCTAAGCGGCATGGTTGGTCCCCATTAGAGGTTCACGGCGCCATAAGCTCGTTGAACAGGCTTTGTGTGAAATATAGCAGAGTCTAGGACTGCTTCTATTGTCCTGGTGGCCCAGAGGTAGCGTCCCCCGGTCACAATTATAAGATTGTGGGTTCAAATCCTGGTGGGGTGAGGTGTTGATTATATGTAGAAGTCCGCGGTCTTTATTGGGTAAATGAAATATATATGGATCCTCGTGTTTCGAAGCCTCATTTGGTAAAACGTTGCTCTGATCACCTAAGCGGCACGGGTGGTCCCCATTAGAGGTTCATGGCGCCATAAGGTCGTTGAACAGGATTTGTGTGAAAAATAGTAGAGTCTAGGACTGCTTTTATTGTCCTTGCGGCCCAGAGATAAGAGACACCCCGGTCACAATTATAAGATCGTGGGTTTGAATCCTGGTAGGGTGAGTTAAATTCATTATACATGTAGAAGTCCGAGTGATTTATTGTGCTAATGAAATATTTTTGGATCCTCCTTGTTTCGAAGCCGGATTTGGTAAAACGTTGCTCTAATCACCTAAGCGGCACGGGTGGTCCCAATTAGAGGTTCACGGTGCCATAAGCAAGTTGAACAGGCTTTGTGTGAAATATAGCAGAGTCTAGGACTACTTTTATTGTCCTAGTGGCCCAGAGGTAGCGCTTCCCGGTCACAATTATAAGATCGTGGGTTCAAATCCTGGTAGGGGTGAGGTGTTGATTAAATGTAAAAAGTCCGCGCTTTTATTGGGCTAATGAAATATATATGGATCCTCGTGTTTCGAAACCGGATTTGGTAAAACGTTGCTCCGATCACCTAAGCGGCACGGGTGGTCCCCATTAGAGGTTCATGGCGCCATAAGGTCGTTGAACAGGCTCTGTGTGAAATATAGTAGAGTCTAGGACTGCTTTTATTGTCCTGGTGGCCCAGAGGTAGCGTTCCCCGGTCACAATTATATGATCGTGGCTTCAAATCCTGGTGGGGTGAGGCTTTGATTATATGTAGAAGTCTGCGTGCTTTATTGGACTAATGAAATATATATGGATCCTCGGGTTTCGAAGCCGCATATGGTTAAACGTTGCTCGGATCACCTAAGCGCCACGGGTGGTCCCCTATAGTGGTTCACAGCGCCATAAGCTCGTTGAACAGGCTTTGTGTGAAATATAGTAGAGTCTAGCACTGCTTTTATTGTCCTAGTGGCCCAGTGGTAGCATTCCCCGGTCACAATTATAAGATCGTGGGTTCAAATCCTGGTGGGGTGAGGTGTTGATTATATGTAGAAGTAAGCGTGCTTTATTGGGCTAATGAAATATATATGGATCCTTCTTGTTTCGAAGCCGCATTTGGTAAAATGTTGGTCTGATCACCTAAGCAGCACGGGTGGTCCCCATTAGAGGTTCACGGCGCCATAAGCTCGTTGAACAGGCTTTGTGTGAAATATAGCAGAGTCTAGGACTGCTTTTATTGTCCTAGTGGCCCAGAGGTAGCGTTCCCCGGTCACAATTATAAGATCGTGGGTTCAAATCCTGGTGGGGTGAGGTGTTGATTAAATGTAGAAGTCCGCGTGCTTTATTGGGTTAATGAAATATATATGGATCCTCGTGTTTCGAAGCCGCATTTGGTAAAACATTGCTCTGATCACCTAAGCGGCACGGGTGGTCCCCTATGGTGGTTCACAGCGCCATAAACTCGTTGAACAGGCTTTGTGTGAAATATAGCAGAGTCTTGGACTGCTTTTATTGTCCTGGTGGCCCAGAGGTAGCATTCCCCGGTCACAATTATAAGATCGTGGGTTCAAATCCTGGTGGGGTGAGGTGTTGATTAAATGTACAAGTCCGCGTGCTTTATTGGGATAATAAAATATATATGGATCCTTCTTGTTTCGAAGCCGCATTTGGTAAAATGTTGGTCTGATCACCTAAGCGGCACTCGTGGTCCCCATTAGAGGTTCACGGCGCCATAAGCTCGTTGAACAGGCTTTGTGTGAAATATAGCAGAGTCTAGGACTGCTTTTCTTGTCCTGGTGGCCCAGGGGTAGCATTCCCCGGTCACAATTATAAGATCGTCGGTTCAAATCCTGGTGGGGTGAGGTGTTGATTAAATGTAGTAGTCCGCGTGCTTTATTTGGCTAATGAAATATACATGGATCCTCGGGTTTCGAAGCCGCATTTGGTAAAATGATGCTCTGATCACCTAAGCGGCACGGGTGGTCCCCATTAGAGGTTCACGGCGCCATAAGCTCGTTGAACAGGCTTTGTGTGAAATATAGCAGAGTCTAGGAATGCTTTTAGTGTCCTGGTGGCCCAGAGGTAGCGTTCCCCGGTCACAATTAGAAGATCGAGGGTTCATATCCTGGTGGGGTGAGGTGTTGGTTATATGTAGAAGTCCGCGTGCTTTATTGGGCTAATGAAATATATATGGATCCTCGTGTTTCGAAGCCGCATTGGGTTAAGCGTTGCTCTGATCACCTAAGCGGCACGGGTGGTCCCCATTAGAGGTTCACGGCGCCATGAGCTCGTTGAACAAGCTTTGTGTGAAATATAGCAGACTCTAGGACTGCTTTTATTGTCCTGGTGGCCCAGAGGTAGCATACCCCGGTCACAATTATAAGATCATGGGTTTGAATCCTGGTAGGGTGAGTTGTTCATTATATGTAGAAGTCCGAGTGATTTATTGTGCTAATGAAATATTTTTGGATCCTCCTTGTTTCGAAGCCGGATTTGGTAAAACGTTGCTCTAATCACCTAAGCGGCACGGGTGGTCCCAATTAGAGGTTCACGGTGCCATAAGCAAGTTGAACAGGCTTTGTGTGAAATATAGCAGAGTCTAGGACTACTTTTATTGTCCTAGTGGCCCAGAGGTAGCGCTTCCCGGTCACAATTATAAGATCGTGGGTTCAAATCCTGGTAGGGTGAGGTGTTGATTAAATGTAAAAGTCCGCGTGCTTTATTGGGCTAATGAAATATATATGGATCCTCATGTTTCGAAACCGGATTTGGTAAAACGTTGCTCTGATCACCTAAGCGGCACGGGTGGTCACCATTAGAGGTTCATGGCGCCATAAGGTCGTTGAACAGGCTCTGTGTGAAATATAGTAGAGTCTAGGACTGCTTTTATTGTCCTGGTGGCCCAGAGGTAGCGTTCCCCGGTCACAATTATAAGATCGAGGCTTCAAATCCTGGTGGGGTGAGGCTTTGATTATATGTAGAAGTCTGCGTGCTTTATTGGACTAATGAAATATATATGGATCCTCGGGTTTCGAAGCCGCATATGGTTAAACGTTGCTCGGATCACCTAAGCGGCACGGGTGGTCCCCTATAGTGGTTCACAGCGCCATAAGCTCGTTGAATAGGCTTTGTGTGAAATATAGTAGAGTCAAGCACTGCTTTTATTGTCCTAGTGGCCCAGTGGTAGCATTCCCCGGTCACAATTTTAAGATCGTGGGTTCAAATCCTGGTGGGGTGAGGTGTTGATTATATGTAGAAGTAAGCGTGCTTTATTGGGCTAATGAAATATATATGGATCCTTCTTGTTTCGAAGCCGCATTTGGTAAAATTTTGGTCTGATCACCTAAGCAGCACAGGTGGTCCCCATTAGAGGTTCACGGCGCCATAAGCTCGTTGAACAGGCTTTGTGTGAAATATAGCAGAGTCTAGGACTGCTTCTATTGTCCTGGTGGCCCAGAGGTAGCGTCCCCCGGTCACAATTATATGATTGTGGGTTCAAATCCTGGTGGGGTGAGTTGTTGATTATATGTAGAAGTCCGCATGCTTTATTGGGTTAATGAAATATATATGGATCCTCGTTTTTCGAAGCCACATTTGGTAAAACGTTGCTCTGATCACCTAAGCGGCACGGGTGGTCCCCTATAGTGGTTCACAGCGCCATAAGCTCGTTGAACAAGCTTTGTGTGAAATATAGCAGAGTCTAGGACTGCTTTTATTGTCCTGGTGGCCCAGAGGTAGCGTCCCCCGGTCACAATTATAAGATCGTGGGTTCAAATCCTGGTGGGGGTGAGGTGTTGATTATATGTAGAAGTCTGGCGTTTTATTAGGCTAATGAAAAATATATGTGATCCCCGGTTCTCGGTCGCATTTGGTAAAACATTGCTCTGATCACCTAAGCGGCACGGGTGGTCCCCTATGGTGGTTCACAGCGCCATAAACTCGTTGAACAGGCTTTGTGTGAAATATAGCAGAGTCTAGGACTGCTTATATTGTCCTGGTGGCCCAGAGGTAGCATTCCCCGGTCACAATTATAAGATCGTGGGTTCAAATCCTGGTGGGGGAGGTGTTGATTAAATGTACAAGTCCGCGTGCTTTATTGGGATAATAAAATATATATGGATCCTTCTTGTTTCGAAGCCGCATTTGGTAAAATGTTGGTCTGATCACCTAAGCGGCACTCGTGGTCCCCATTAGAGGTTCACGGTGCCATAAGCTCGTTGAACAGGCTTTGTGTGAAATATAGCAGAGTCAAGGACTGCTTTTCTTGTTCTGGTGGCCCAGGGGTAGCATTCCCCGGTCACAATTATAAGATCGTCGGTTCAAATCCTAGTGGGGTGAGGTGTTGATTAAATGTAGAAGTCCGCGTGCTTTATTGGGCTAATGAAATATACATGGATCCTCGGGTTTCGAAGCCGCATTTGGTAAAATGATGCTCTGATCACCTAAGCGGCACGGGTGGTCCCCATTAGAGGTTCACGACGCCATAAGCTCGTTGAACAGGCTTTGTGTGAAATATAGCAGAGTTTAGGAATGCTTTTAGTGTCCTGGTGGCCCAGAGGTAGCGTTCCCCGGTCACAATTAGAAGATCGAGGGTTCAAATCCTGGTGGGGTGAGGTGTTGGTTATATGTAGAAGTCCGCGTGCTTTATTGGGCTAATGAAATATATATGGATCCTCGTGTTTCGAAGCCGCATTGGGTTAAGCGTTGCTCTGATCACCTAAGCGGGACGGGTGGTCCCCATTAGAGGTTCACGCGCCATAAGCTCGTTGAACAAGCTTTGTGTGAAATATAGCAGAGTCTAGGACTGCTTTTATTGTCCTGGTGGCCCAGAGGTAGCGTCCCCCGGTCACAATTATAAGATCGTGGGTTCAACCTGTGGGGTGAGGTGTTGATTATATGTGGAAGTCTGGCGCGGCTTTTATTAGGGCTAATGAAAATATATGGATCCTCGGGTTCAGCCGCATTTGGTAAAACGTTGCTCTGATCACCTAAGCTGCACGGGTGGGTCCCCATTAGTTCACGGCCATAAGCCTGCTGAACAGGCTTTGTGTGAAATATATAGCAGAGTCTAGGAATGTTTTTAGTGTCCTGGGTGGCCCAGAGGTATGCTCCATGGTCACAATTATAAGATCGCGGTTCAAATCCTGGTGGGGTGGAGGTGTTGATTAAAATGTAAAAAGTCCGCTAAGGTTTTATTGGGCTAATGAAATATATAATGATCCGCTAAGAGCCTGAAGCTGCATTTGGCAAAACGTTGCTCTGATCACCTGTTGGCACGTGATGGTCCCCATTAGAGTGTTCACGCGCCAAAAGCCTGGCTGAACAGTTCCAGTGGAAATAGCAGAGTCTAGGACTGCTTTTATTGTCCTGGTTGCCCAGAGGTAGCGTTCCCCGGTCACAATTATAAGATCGTGGTTTCAAATCCTGGTGGGTGAGGTGTTGATTATATGTAGAAGACGCGTGCTTTATTGGGCTAATGAAATATATATGGATCCTCGTGTTTTGAAGCCGCATTTGGTTAAGCTGTTGCTCTGATCACCTAAGCGCACGGTGGTCCCAGAGGTTCACGGCGCCATAAGCTCGTTGAACAGGCTTTGTGTGAAATATAAGCAGAGTCTAGACTGCTTTTATTGTCCTGGTGGCCCAGAGGTAGCATTCCCCGGTCACAATTATAAGATCGTGGGTTCAAATCCTGGTGGAGTGAGGTGTTGATTATATGTAGAAGTCTGCGTGCTTTATTGGGCTAATGAAATATATATGGATCCTCGTGTTTCGAAGCTGCATTTGGTAAAACGTTGCTCTGATCACCTAAGCGGCACGGTGGTCCTCATTAGAGGTTTACGGTGCCTTAAGCTCGTTCAACAGGCTTTGTGTGAAAAATAGCAGAGTCTAGGACTGCTTTTATTGTTCCTGGTGGCCCAGAGGTAGCGTCCCCCGGTCACAATTATAAGATCGTGGGTTCAAATCCTGGTGGGGTGAGGTGTTGATTATATGTAGAAGTCCGCGTGCTTTATTGGGCTAATGAAATATATATGGATCCACGTGTTTCGAAGCCGCATTTGGTAAAACGTTGCTCTGATCACCTAAGCGGCACGGGTGGTCCCCATTAGAGGTTCACGGCGCCAAAAGCTCGTATAACAGTCTTTGTGTGAAATATAGCAGAGTCTAGGACTGCTTTTAGTGTCCTTGTGGCCCAGAGGTTACATTCCCCGGTCACAATTATAAGATCGTGGGTTCAAATCCTGGTGGGGTGAGGTGTTGATTATATGTAGAAGTCCGCGTGCTTTATTGGGCTAATGAAATCTATATGGATCCTCGTGTTGAGAAGCTGCATTTGGTAAAACGTTGCTCTGATCACCTAAGCGGCACGGGTGGTCCCCATTAGAGGTTCACGGCGCCATAAGCTCGTTGAACAAGCTTTGTGTGAAATATAGCAGAGTCTAGGACTGCTTTTATTGTCCTGGCGGCCCAGAGGTAGCGTCCCCCGGTCACAATTATAAGATCGTGGGTTCAAATCCTGGTGGGGTGAGGTGTTGATTAAATGTAGAAGTCCGCGTGCTTTATTGGGCTAATGAAATATATATGGATCCGCGTGTTTCGAAGCTGCATTTGGTAAAACGTTGCTCTGATCATCTAAGCGGCATGGGTGGTCCCCATTAGAGGTTCACGGCGCCAAAAGCTCGTTGAACAGTGTTTGTGTGAAATATAGCAGAGTCTAGGACTGCTTTTAGTGTCCTGGTGGCCCAGAGGTAGCATTCCCCGGTCACAATTATAAGATCGTGGGTTCAAATCCTGGTGGGGTGAGGTGTTGATTAAATGTACAAGTCCGCGTGCTTTATTGGGATAATAAAATATATATGGATCCTTCTTGTTTCGAAGCCGCATTTGGTAAAATGTTGGTCTGATCACCTAAGCGGCGCTCGTGGTCCCCATTAGAGGTTCACGGCGCCATAAGCTCGTTGAACAGGCTTTGTGTAAAATATAGCAGAGTCTAGGACGGCTTTTCTTGTCCTGGTGGCCCAGGGGTAGCATTCCCCGGTCACAATTATAAGATCGTCGGTTCAAATCCTGGTGGGGTGAGGTGTTGATTAAATGTAGAAGTCCGCGTGCTTTATTGGGCTAATGAAATATACATGGATCCTCGGGTTTCGAAGCCGCATTTGGTAAAATGATGCTCTGATCACCTAAGCGGCACGGGTGGTCCCCATTAGAGGTTCACGGCGCCATAAGCTC